>NW_021940711.1:719372-857931 GCF_001715985.3 Manacus vitellinus
CCAGTCAGAAGATGCAGACACAGTGTTTACAGCTACAATTCCACACAGGCAAATTGTTTACTCCAGATCCAGGTTCAAACTGGTCAAGGGCCTGCACTGGGAGTATAAATAAACCAGATTTTTTTTTTTCTGTATACTTTTTTTGAAGGAAACATGCAAATAGGCTGTCAGAAAGCATGAAGTAAGGTCTCTCTTACTGTTAAATATTTTCTTTTGCTTCCCCTAGAAAAAACTCTCCTCCTTCCTCTCTCCCTCCCCAGTTAACATTTGCAGCTTTGTAGTTGCATAACTGGCTCACTTGAAATACAGATTTAAGTATGATATGGAGTAACTCCAAGGTGAACTTATAGAGTTGACAGGGAAGATCTTTTTTGGTGTGTGGTATGAGACTTTAAATTCCTTGGATATGAGTGATTTTTAACTGTCCCCTTGGTATTCAATGGGTCACACCAACAGGAGTTAACGTGCCCACGGCAGGGGGTTGGAATGAGACTGTCTTTAAGGCCCCTTCCGACCCAAACCATTCTGTGATTCTGTGGATAAAAAGTCTTTGTGGAACTCCCTAAATCCAGTCAATCAGCCACCGGCTGAATTTGGCCCTGAAAAATTCCTTTAGAACAGTGTTGCTCATCCAGAGTCCCTCACAAACTTTGATGCCCGGAATTGTTTGGAAACACCAGAAAAAAAAAAAAAACAAACAAGAAAAGGAACATCACAGGAGACGAATGCACACGTTGTAATGGACACAAAATTTTTAGCCAAATTCTATTTTCATGACATGCACGTTGTCTCAGGGAAGTGCAAGCAACTCTCTCAACACGTGGCCCATGCTCCACTGCAAAACAAAGTCAGCCCAGGATGGGAAATCTAAGATTAGCCATGCAGTGCCATTCCCAAGGCATGGAACAGCGTCCCAAAAGGTGCTGAAGAAACAGGGGGAGGAAGGGGAAGAGACCCAGAACTGAATGTGAATATTAAACAAAGGTTCAACAGCCAAAAAAAAAAACCAAATTGATTTGTGTCTTCCATAATTACTCATAATTTGAGTTCCTTCATAAGTTTGAATAAAAAGAACCAATTTCACCCCAGCCATGACTGTCTTAACTCTTTGTCTCCATTTGTTTGCTGTCTCTTCTGGAAAATATCGGTGCTTCTGATGGCAGCCAAAGGAAACAAGAAAGGGTCGGGCAATATGGCATTACAAAGGACTGCTCAATTAATTACACACTCTCTACTGCCTCAGCTGACACAGCACTTGAGCACAAGTGAACGCTCTTTTAGTTTGCTTAAGGCTTTGTGTTTCAGCTTTGAGTTAATAAAACACAACAACAATAACAGACAAATACTTTCCCCAAAGCCTTGGGGTACCTCAGGCAATCCTGCAAAGGATATTCCCTTTCTAATACAGGATTGTGTCCTTCTTTTATGAAGTATAAAGAACGTCCAAAACCTTTTTCCTTTAATTTTTTTATTTTTTAATTGGATTTCTCTTGAAAATAATATACGGAATTTTGGTTTAGTTTTACATATTTTTTTCTTTGATAAGATTTCCAAGTTGTCTTACAACTGTTGAATTTGAACTTTAACACACCAGATCCCAATGAAAGATAACCACCAAGTCTTTCAGAAAAAAAACAACTCCTTTTCTCACGTTTCCCAAATTAGCAACATCCAAATTGAACGCAGCCCAAAACTTTATAAATAGTCTGGTTAAAAAAACCCAAAAAACAAAACCCTCTTAATTGCTCAACTTTCATTCTTAGGGGGCTACCATTAATTAATTGTTCAATTAGTCTTTCACATTTAAGACCTGAATTCTTAATATACTCAAAAGTACAGCATGTTACGGGTTTTTAGCAGAATACAGTGAAGTCTGTATTCAAAATTGTTTACCCAGCCTATAAGAGGGCAGCAACCCAAATTTTTTCTCTTCTGCAAGGGATTTGAAAGGGGTTTATCTGCTGCAACAAAGGTATTGCACATGGCACTGAACCACTTAGAGCATCCTACAGATTAATGGGAACAAACCACTGGCAGCTCTGCAGCATCTTTTAAGAAAATGGTACTCAAGTATAAATTTAGTTTTAACACCAGTCCAATCTATATATGCTGCCCCTGAAGAGTATATTGTGTAAATGTTGTTATTGCAGTTAGTATTTTCATAGGGTTGTCATAAAACCCCTATTTAGGGAATGGCTCCACGCTACTGTGCCACTGGCAACAGATACAGGAGAGGAAATTCTGCCAACAGGTTTGGTTTAAGCTGGAGTTTTTACTTCTCTTCTTAAAAACACAGCACATAAATGGCTAAATTCTTGCAGTTAAGTGGGGGGGAATAACTTCTGGTAGGGTGGAACCCGGTACATGGGGGAGAAAAGGAGCTTTTTCCAATCAATCTGCTGATAACGGGCAGTCAGTCACAGGGAAAGAATTACAGCCTTCGGGGAAAGGGCAGGGAAGCTGCTCTCAGGGGTGATTAGCTGCTCTCAGGATGACTGGCAGCACCTCTCTCACGAGGGTGCAAAGAGAGCAAGTTAAAAGCAAAAGTGAGCGCTGCGCTGTTCGGTGGAACAAAATGGAAGTTGTGCTTTTAAAAGGCAGAGAGTTCTTCTGAAAGCTGGAATTTGGCGTGGACATCGCTGTTAGTGCTCTTCAGTAATGTTTTTTATTTGCAGAGAAAGTCTAGGACTTCTCCTGAGAGGCTTCAGGTACTTTTACTGCACAGACTAAGACGGTTTGTTGCGGTTTTCTCGAACTTGATTTATTAATGTGACAGGAGCACCCCTTTGATGGGGCTCAATTAGTTTCCCCAAGCCACACCCCTCAATCTAATCATTAAAAGCATTTCTAGACTTAATCAGGTGTTGTGCCCTGGCACACCCCAAGTACTCTAGGATTGAAGACTCCTGGAATTTAAACACAATTGAGCAATACTTCTATTTTTTACCTATTCCTTAGTCTTGGGTCAGTGCCTGTTGTAACAACCTTCTTTTTCAGTCTTTTCTAAGTGAAACAAATGAATATTTTTACCATACCTCTTTATGTTTGTGTTCTTTTCTCAGTGACTTTTCCAAAACTTTAGCTTCGTACTCTGCTCTTGGATGATCCTGTGAAACAAGTCACATTCAATAAAAAGCAAAATTGCTTGTTTTCTGTATCAGCTACACATGGACTGTTTGCAGGTTGATTTCCTGATAATTTCTGAGTTTTCTAACTGAATCCCAATTTACTTGATGTCAATCATGTCAACTGACTGTACTTAAAAAAAATGTTAAATCCTGTATCATTCACAGTTCTACAGCAGCAACTGCAGAACAATCTGGACACCCACGTGCAATGTTACAGAGATTAAATTTAATACATGAGATACACAGCAAAACCTGCAGACAGTACAGTTCATACCGAGTGACATGACGCTTGGATTTTAATTACCTACATTTTGGATAAAAATTGAATGTCATTAACTGTAATTTCAGTGATCCTCAGCTCGTGAGGGAAACAATTTTCTGCTGTAGGTTTGCAAAATACTTGGCTTTGGGATGCCAGAGAATTGTCAGTTGGGGCGTTCCCCTGATTCTGTCTTGGACAGCACCCACAGATTCTCCATGTGCATTGAAGGAGAAGGTGTAGGAAACAATTGGAAGTAAGAGACAGCCAAAAGATTCAGAAAGATTCACGGATTCACAATAATTATGCATTCATAAAAGAGTCAGAATTCAAAATTATGCGTTGGATGGGAAACAGAACGGAGCTGAAAAAAGTCTGAACAAGTGGAGAGCGGGAGGGTGTAAAGGCAAAGCAACCAGTGGGAGATCTAAAGAAAATCTGATGCTCAAAAAAGAAGAAATGGAGATCAAAAGATGGCATTCATCAGTAGACATGGAATAAAAAAGGTAGGAGCGATTTTAAAAAAAAAAAAAATGTTTTCCAAACCTTGACTGCCTCCTTCAGGAAACCAGAAAAAACCCACGAAAAACAAGAAAAAAAAAACAAATAAACAAAAATTTGATTACTGAACAGTTGCAGATCATACTGGATTTATATTTTCAAAATTACATAAAACAGACACAGGTACAGCAGATGGCAAAAATCAGTCTACTCGTGTTTTGCATTTAGTAACATTACTGTCAGTATTGTGTGAACTTCAGGCACCCCTAAAAACACCCCAAGATGAGATACTTTGGGTTTTAACATTTCACTCAGAACCCTGATTCTTCAACACGATTCCAGCTTAAGTTTCCCCCAAATCAGAGGCAGGAGGAGCCTCAATTCGGTGCTAAACACATGACCAGATTATCCAGCACTGACTACCCAAAACACAGAATAAAATACACTGTATTAGCAGCTGCTCTGTGGGGCTGTGAACTCAGACATGAAGGGGATAGACATCGGAAAGATACACTTAATCCTCTCCACTTTCATGTGTGATAACAACAAGTTGCCAAAAATAAAAGAGCAGAATAGTGTCCAGGGAATAAATCCCCCTATTAAAACCCAGCAAACAGGTATGAACCAGCACAGCACACGGCACAGAGGCTGCTGGCACAGGGCCCCTAAATATATTAAGGAAGGAGATAAACATATTAAGGGGAGGGAGGGGATAATTCAGACAGAAAGACTTTGGGGGCGAGGGGAACGGTGCCTGTGCCAGGCTCGGTGAGTTGGGCAGGGTTTTGTTTCACGTGAGCAGTATTTGTTGTGTATCTATTTAGAACATCTCGAGATATGACAAGGGAGGTCATAGTTCTTTTAATAACAACAGCAGGGCAAGGCTTGGGGCTGGGGGGGGGCTGGGACTGTGTTCTGCTCCAGGAAGGTGCCTCCTTTGTTTTTTTTGCAAGGTGACAGAATTAAAAGCAAAAAGGTGGGATGCAGCTTTTCAGCTTCTCCTTTCCTCCATTGATTTTGATGACCTTTTTTCATACAAATTCAGCCCTTTTCCCCTTTATGTTCTTTAGCATATTTAGTACGACCTTGGCTGGGGAATATTTTTTTTTTTTAGTCAATGAAGAAAAAACCCACCACCTCCACATTATGTCCCTCCCAATGCCCCAAAGCCCACAGGTCTGGCAGTGCTTTCTGAGGTATTTTCCAAGTCAGGGCTTGATCCTGCATCGTTAAAGTTAACAGGAATTTCTCAGTGCTTTATTTCACAGTGCTGTAACTTTATCAGCTCCGGTACATTCATTCCTGGTTTACAGCAGTGTGTGATGAATGAGGTCCTTAGCTGTTGGCACCCTGACATCAGCCCAGCAGTGAGCTCTGAGCTGTATATTCCATGCCTACACACTAGGTGTGACCCGACTACACGCTTCAAAAAAAAAAAAATAAAATCACATTTTGTGGCTATACAATTACGTTTCTACGGCAACAAGGCGTACTAGTCATACCCTTGCTACAAAAAAAACCTCAAACAGCTCATGTTATAGAGATTTTCCTTTCTGCTAAACGATGGAAACATCCCAAGAATGGTTCCCCATGAGGCAAAGTCTGTCAGGTCAGGGTGAGGAGCTATTGGTAACACCACGGTGGAAGCGAAAGAGTCAGAACTGAAGGGACAAACCTCCTCCTCTTCAAACCCAGTCAGGTCCCACCTGTAGTTGAGACGCATCTGTTTTCTCTTCCAGTGTTCCATAAAGGTGGCAGCTGAAACAACAGTTTGACATGTAATACCACACAACTTCATTTTTGTTCTCTTGTATTCAACAAGTCACGTCTGTCTGGGAAATACTGATGGGTCAGGAGTCAAATGTTTTATCTAGGTAAGCTAAAAAAAAAAAAATAAAGGGCATTTGTTGCACCCACAGCTTCGTGTAGAAAGGTGCCTGCTATTTCTAAGGGGTCTAAGAAAGTCAGGCACCCAAGCTTATTTAAATATTTGTACGTGTGATTAATGGTCTTCATCTACATATAATTTCATCCATAAGTGCAAACAAGCCTGTTTTATCTGTATAAAACGTGAGTGATTTAACTAACCTTGAACTGATGGTAGGGTTATTCCCTCAAAGATGTCAAGATAAAGCATTTTTATATCATGTAATTACATCCATCTAAAGGTCTTAACAGTATGGTTGGCTCTAATCATCACACACACTCATGGCTGGTGGTGGGCAGGCTGTGAGAGAGGAAGCCTTTGTGGGTTTTTATCACTAAAAACACTGCCTTTTTTTTTTTTTTTTTTGATGGAGAAGACTTAGAGAAAAAAAACTCATTAAAGCAATTCTTGAGTCCCAATGAATGATCCCAGTCTATATCAGTCTATCTGCCCCTGAGACCGAGCGAGTTCTCAGAGGACATATTTAGATGCTGGGAATACACCAGAGTTGTATAATAAATAAGTGATTATGAAAGAGGCAAGTCTACCAAGAAATGGTGTTCCCAGGGGAGCTTCCTGCAGTGAGTATTAACAGATGTGCTCAGAAACACTCATATCCAGAGAAAAACAGAGGCAGGGAGAGGGTAAGAAAGTTGAAAAGAGAGGAAAGGACACCCTCATGACTGGAGCCAGGCTGGGGCCGTGACACTCATTCGCCTTCCAAGCGAAACTCTCACATGGAAAAGTTACAACCGAGCCTCTTCACAAGCCACAGGCTTCCTGTTAATCAGGATGGCCGTGGCTGTGCCTTAAGAGGGTCTGTGTCATGGTCCTGGAATTGCCTCCCCTCTCCCAGCAGTTCTCACGCCGGGATCCGCAGCTCCCGCGCGCAGCCAGAAACACGGAGAACGAACGGGATGTCGTTCCCTCGTGCTACTAGAAACCCTTCTGTGGCACTGGCTTACAACAGGGCAAGATGAAAAGACTGTCTGAAACACAGCCAGCTCACGTCAGAAGCCCTCAGTGAAGGTGCCAGGGAGTGATGCAGCACTGCTCTGCCAGGAGCACCTGCATTTTCATATTTCATCTGCGCTCGTTAAGTGTAAGTGGAGCTTAAAAATTCCCAAAGGTTGCTGTCCAGACGATCTTATCTGGGTTCTCTGACATTTTTAATGCCATTTAATACCAAACAGCACTGGGCTAGAGTCCATGTTTAACACTGAACTTCTGACCAGGGCTCATTTTGGTTCTATAGCCAGTTTAAGGCTTGTGGGAGCAGAGTTTGCCAGGGTGTTAAAACACCACCGCAATACAAAGAAAGCCTGGCCTAATGTTTGCTCACCTTAATACCCCTAAACTTGGGCTTATCTTCTTGCTGTGCTAAGGGTGCCCTGTGTCCTGAGCAGGTTACTTGGGTCTCCTCTGCCTCAGCTCTTCAACTGTACATGAATTCAATAATACAAGTTCAGAACTACATGGAAAAAGTTCTTATTTTCCCAACTGGAAAAGATCTCTCTGCAACAACATTTGTTTTACGTGGTATTGCATCACAATTAAATTATAGGTTGATTCCAAAGAACTTGAGGAGCTTCACATCCCACTTCAAAACTCTCTCAGATTTTGTACAGAGCCCAGAAATTGGCTTCTGCCAGTCTTCTTTACTTTGCCCAAGACTGTAAAAAAATGGATGAAGAGACCCATGTTTGCTATGGAAAGGGAGGCAAACTGCTACTTTTTGGACAACAGGGTCAAAGATCCACGTGGGGTTCACAATAACGGTAAATAAGGGAGACAGAAGTTGATACTTGACTCTCTGCATGAGAGAATTGGACTGTTTAAAATCTGACACTGCATCTTTCTCCTTAAATGCTGCATGGCCAGATGATGATCTGAGAGACAGCAATCCCTCCTCTCTGCTGCAAAGCTGGTTGAGCTCAACCTCCCCCCACCACTTCCCAGCTTTCCCTCCAAACCTGCACCCCAGTGTTCCCAAAATCCCTCTGTCCTAGTCCTTCTCCTTAAGGTACTTGATAATGAGCTCCTAGAATTGCATCATCTAAAACATTATCATCTCAAACAGAGACCTTGGCCAAAAAGACACTGCTTGAAATTGAATTATGCACAATTTCCCTTAAATCTGTTCAGGTGTATGGTAATGTAAAAGCAGCTCCCAGAACAAACAAAAAACTCAGGGTATATTATTAAGATGGAATATAATCCAAAACACGTTATGTTAATTCACAAGGTGTGCAGGAAGACAAACATCATCTTGTGCTGCTCTCACTGATGCTGGGAGTGTCTGGCCACCAAAACTCCTCTCCCCCAGTGCCCATGCCTGGGGATGGGGTCCCCACCCCTCCTCCAGCAGGGATGAGAAGAGCCCTCCATCACCATTCCTGAAGACCCTCTCACAAAGGTTTCATGAGAGGGTTAATACCTTTACCCAAGCTCCAGAGACAAGCCAGGAAAGGTTAAGTGATGTGCTCAAAGCACGAGGGCAGCCAGCAGCAGGAAAAATACCTCCAAAGCCACTGTTCCCACTTCAGGGTCTGCCTGCTGATAAACTTAATTGCATCTCGGAGCACGCTCGGGGATCAATGTTGCTCTGTCCTGAAGATGCTAAAGGCCATTACACTTCCCCCCCCAGAGCCCTCCCCTCAACCCCAGAGTACATTAATACATTTCTTCTGTAATGTTCTAAAGTGGAAGCTGGCTCTGCAAAGACTTTTTTCTTTCTTTTTTTTTTTTTGGCAAGCTGTGCAATCCCGTTAATGAAATTTTGACAGACCACGCAGCAGCTTTATGACAGATGCTTAACAATTTCATTTGATATTCAGCTTGAGCAACTTTTTGAATTTTAGCCTCCAGTCCAGAATATAAATTTGGGCGTGGCAGATTCGTGGGAAAGGAAAAAAAAAAAAAAAGAAGGAAAAAAAGAGACGTTCTTTACATCATTAACTGCCTGAGTATAAATACACTGCTTTATCTCTTCTTTTCCTTCCTGTTGTAAGTAATTAAAAACTTAACATGAAGGCATAGATCTTCTCACCCCAGAGAGCCATGAAGACTGAGAAGAAGACAGTTGCAGGGTTATCAAACAGATGACTCGCACGGGCAGTCGCACAGGCAGAGCTCATCTTCCAGTAGCTGCACGTTCTGTCACACAGGGGGCACATGGTGATGTTGTTCCTCTGGTCACACATTTCCATACTGCAACAAAGCAACGAGATGTGGGAAAAGCATGGTCAGTGTGGCTCCCTCTTCATGCTCTGAGGGTCTTTTCTCCTCTGGTGGTCTGTAGGACCATCAGAGACCACTCAGAGAACTCAGAGCAGTCCTGTCTGTAACCTCCACCGTGGCAGGGGCTGAAATCCTCATGGCTGCTGATCCCTTTTTACTATAGGATCTTACAGAATAAAATAAAACTGAAGTGTTCTTGTTTTGAAATTCTAACTACAGTGATAGATAAGGTACAAGTATCAAGAGACTGGAGTTCAACCAATTTATCTTCTCTGTGCTCCATCTGTGTAATAGCAACAGTGACCCTCCCTTTGACTTTCTTTAACTGTTGGAAGCAGTACAAAGTAGTCTTAATGAATTAAAAAAAAATATCTATTTTTCTGTATCCATTATCTGCTTTGTTATTCAGGGCTCATGGTTGTTGTACAAACCATGTAATTTGCATCTCCAGCTTGATGATGCATGAAGGGCAAATAATGCAAAATCAGAGGGCTTTAAAAACATCATAATGCAAAACTTACTAAAGGATTAAAAATAGGAGGACATCAAGACTTTGTTAATCTGATCACAGTTGCTTATTTCAGCGATGTACATGCTCCATGCATCTCTAAGTCACACAATGTCCTCCCTCAGCACTTTGTGCTGGGAAGCACCAAACCCCATCATTAGCAGTATTTTGTTGGTTTGTATTAACATAATGATCTCAGATAGGAAAAAAAAAAAACAACTACCTGAGCAACTGGCCAAGAATTATTTGTAGCACATCAATGCAAACTCCACATGTAAAATTAACAATAAATGCTAACGAGATTAAAATGGGCTCTTTTGTGCCCTTGGTAGGGGGTATTTCTAAACATTTCTAAAGGAAGATAACTCTGAGTTTCCAGTGCCCTCCAGCAACAGAATCTATTTATTTATTTATTTGTTTTACCTGGGTATGTTCTCATCCACAGTGGCACAGCCATAGAGGAAAACGATAATCCCGACAATGGAAGCTGGAATGAGCATTTGTGTATAAACTCCCAGCCAGGCAAAATATAGCCCAATCTTCTCTCCAAAGTATTTTCTGAAATAAATTTTTAAAAAAAGAAATGAGAGAGAGAGAGAGAGAGAGAAAAATGTTTCCTATTTCTTAAAATAAAACGTGGCTAAAATTATGAATCACAGATGGATTAAGCATGGAGAAAGTAAGATCTGATGACCTGTGGGAATTTTTTTCTTCTCAGAGGACTCTCTTTCTCATGATGCTTGGAGTTCATCCAGAGATACAGGCACCATGAAAACAAGCCAGCCCAACTAGTCATTTTCTCCCCCCCCCCACGTTTCTGCTCTGCAAAATTGGTATCTTTAGATCTTCTGTGAGCAAATCCTCTTAAAAAAAGCACCTCGTTTTCTTCAGAGAGTCTCATCATGAGCAAACAGAATTGACTCAAAATTAAAAAGCTTTCGCTCTAGGCGGGATGCACCAGCACGTTCTAAACTCACACAAAAAAACTCCTTTTCTCCCAGTTTCCCATTCTCCAGAATCCCCTGGGGTGGCACTGAGGGCACGGACACCCCGCCTGGACACCCCCATCAGCACCTCTCTGCACAGCTTCACCTCTGCCCCGGGGAAACACGATGTTTAAGGGCTCAACTCTCACCTCACCAGGTCGATTGGCTGGTATTTATAAAACACCCCGTAGCTCGCCCACTCCTCACACAGGAGCTGCAAAACAGAAAGGAGAGGTGAGAGCTGAAGGAGCAGCGTGTTCTCCTTTGGCCCCAGCAAACTGCAGAGCTCACACGGGGGGGGGGGGGGTGAGATTTCTGGTCTCACCCCGTTGTGGTTTCAACCCACAACGTGCCAATGCACTCGGTCTGCATTAAGTATTAAAAAATAAATGTGCTGATTTGGCAAGCTCTAACACAGTGATGAATTCTAGCACATTAAAAGGCTCTTCAGCAACTGGACTGATGGATAACCACAGCAGAGACAGGGAGAGCAGTCCTGGGTTTATGCTCCGTAGCAGAATGGATGTGAAAGATGAATATGCTTTGAGCTTTTAGAAGACAGAAAAAAAAAATTAGGATAAACTGGTTTGTTTTTGCTATACAAACTATATAATTCAGCATCCATCAAGAGGTGCTGGGCAGAGGTGCCTCGAAGGCTGCATTTAGGATGTTTTTCAGCTTTAAGCCACAGGAACCCAACGATTTCCACTCTTCCTTTTGGTTAGGATATGGCCCAAGGAAAACAATGGTCCCCATTACTGATTTAAAAAATCGAATCCCTCGCAAAAATAGGTTCCTTCGAGACCTTCAACTTATCCTTTATTTTGTAAAATATGTAAATAGTTCTTCCCTGATTATTTTATTTATTCTGTTCAGCTAACGGAGTGAACAAGAAACCCAAAAAATACTGAAGAAGATGAACTGGGCTCTCTGGCCACCCAGCACCTCCTCTGTGGGGGAAGAACAGCTTTATATCTGCTTGTGAGGTCAGATCTCCCTTTACTGCTTCTCTCCCTGCTTCATAAACTTGGTAAATGCTCCTGGAGCAAGCACTGATATTTCAAGGAGACCCTTGGACGGTCACTTCTGTTTTTATTAATTCAACAACACAATCGCTTCCCCCCCTTCCCCCCAAATGTAAGAGCATAAACTGATTATTGCTGAGGTATTTATTTTCACTGAATGTGGGGTAATGAAACAAAAAGAAGATGTCAGAGCTTGGTTACACAACCCTCCACGGGTGGGGTGAGGGCTGCACACCCCGTGCAGCTTTGCAAGAAACCCAAAGGGGAACCGAGACCTAAACCAGGATCATCAGAGGGAGGGCAACATGATGAATTCTGTTCACAGCAAACAGCCCAAACAGGATGTTATTCCCTAAATATACAGGCTATTTTATCATGAGAACCTTGACAGATATCAAACTCCTCCATCTCCCCAGGGAAATGAAGGGCAGACCAGAGCCTGACCGCTGCCCGTGCCCGTTCCTCCCGCTCACACTTCTATCACGGAGAAGTCACGCAGCCAGCAACTGTTTCTAGAGCAGTTTTGGAATTCTCCTGCCAAACAAACCACTAACACAGACTTTCCAAGCTCAGCTGTTGTACTTCTCAGGCAAATGGTTCGAGTCATTATAAGAAAAAAAAGAAAAAAAAAAAGCAACTCCTTAACTTTTACAGAAACGTGACGTCAAAAATGTTAAGTGGACTGTGGGTTTTCCCCTCAGCAACACAAAATCATTAATCTTTATTAATTTCCTTACAACAGTAAAGGCAGAAACTGAATCCTAACAGCAGGCCTTTATTAAACAGCAACATTCTTGTATATTTTGTTTTTATTCTGCTTTAGGTTTCTTTTAACCACATTTTCCATAAGTTTAAGGCCCGTTGCACATGTCTGGGAAGCAACGATTTGGGGCACCTTGACATCCATGTGCACTCTGCTTTAATTTCTTTTTTACAACTAAGTCTGTGCTGTAAATTGGATTCCTTTTCTGTGATCTAAGCTTGTCAGGCATATCAGGAAAATACTCAGCTAAAGGGATTTTGCATCAGTGCCATGTTTTAGTTTTGTGCAACTCGAAACCAAATTTGTGTCTAAAGTACAAATGAATTATCTCATTTATCCTGACATTTATCAGCCTGATATTCAAAGCACAGCTTCAAAGACGTGATTAGAGGAGATCAGTGCACTAGACCTAAATATTTACTTCATTTCTATGCCTCAAATCTTTAATTTTCTTGTTAAAAAAAGGCACAGACCTAGCTTTGCACTGGATTAGATTAAAGAAAGCTTCGAGAAACCAGAAGAAACATGCCAAAAGACACCAAAAGATTATTTGAGGGAACTTAAAGTCAAAAGCCAAGGTAAACACTTCCAAACACACAAGGAACTTGTGAAATGAGTGAATTTGTGAGGTTTGAAATGCTAGCAGTGAAGAAGATAATCCAGACACTTCCATAAAATATGGACTTTAATCCTATTTTTGGTTGGGTGTTGTGTTGCTTAAAGATGAAATGACAGGTATGTGGTATTTTTAACACAAATCAATAGAGGGAGGGGGACAACATCCACTGTCCTTTGATGAGCCATTTGCACCTTAAAGGCCCAGCAGACTGTTAATTTTGGGTACCTATTTTCATATGTCCAACCTGCAAGTCTTTGGATCTCCTTTTCCTACGAGAAATGCACGTCCAGAGCATTTCTTTGGAGACGAAACCACGAAACAAACCGGAAAGGCAAAGTTTCAGGTCTAAAAGCCACCACATGACACCCAAATTTAGCAGCTCCTCCTGAGAGAACTGGTTGTAACCTCTCTACTTCAGGTTTTGTCTGACACACAGAGACAAAAGGCAGACTTCTTCAGGGAAGTGTGATGGGGAGGGTGGAGTAACCACACTTTGAATTTAAGAAATCAACATTTCCACAAAGGGCAAAAATTTGTTTTGTTTTGGTTTTTTTTCTTATGAAAAGTATTTCCTTAGAATAATTCCCACTTGTTTTACCGCAATAAACTGATGTCTTTCACTACACAGACAATAAAACCACAATTTAAACCATGGACTGAAAGGAAACGCTGTGCATCCACAGGGCAGTTTCTGCCTGAAGAGCCCACATTAAAGCTTTGCTGGGGACCTCTTATTCCTGATAAATATTCCATATTTATCTTTCCCAGTCACTTTCATGCTTGTGTTTTCAGGTGCTTCCCCCCCGCCCCCACCAGTTCTGATGCTCACACTGCAGATCAGCAGCAAATTAATTCAGCAGAGTTTGCAGTGCTGAGACCGGAGCTTGCCATGGAACGAAGCAGGATTTGTATCTGATACAGATACCAGAATGTGACTGAGCATATTCTCATCAGAGCTGGCCTGAAATCATCTGAACTTTAGGAGGAGTCACACAGAAATGCTGTCAATATTCTTACTAACGTGGCATGAAACGTATCATTACCGAGCTGGGTATTTTATACGTATTCCTTATTTAGACATACCATATACGCTGCTTATTTATACATGTTACACTGCATTCCACATTTTGGGCAAATTTAAAAGCTGGGAAGTACTTCTGCACTTCTACTGCTTGGCATTTAGTGCCTTTTTTGCAGTATTTTCTGTGAAATCTTGGCAAACATCCAGATTGCAACAGGTGACTCTTCAGGCTGGGACTCTTGTGAATATGTTAAACCCCCTCTGTATCAACTTACTTTTCTGTCATTGGGTTCCACGTTTTCACCTTCATAGTCACCCTTTAAAAAAAGAGAAAATCTGCGTCATTCAGTGAGTTGTGCCCTGGACTGCTCTGTATTTGCATTCCCCTGTATCCCACTCACTTAATGCATCAAAACCAGAAAAAGCAAGCTGTAAAATAATGCTGTATTTTAGGAGTCCATTTGTCATGGCACACTTCGTCCTCTGTCATCAGGCACATTAAGAAAGAGTAATAGTGTCTGTCACTGGGGGAAAAGGAATGAATAAGTGATAAAGGTGGCCTAAAAATGTCAGGGGAAAGGATGTGGTATTGCCATGGTATTTGGGGTTCAGCTCAGTCCACTTGAAAGAGAAGAAACCAGCTGAGAGAGCTGATCCCTATCCAGATCCAACCACTCAGGGCTGATTAGATTTGAGGTTTTAATTTGGAGCTATTTTTAAATAAGATGAAGGAGTAAACTAAGACAATAAATAACTTACATACAAGACTATCAGTAGCTGTCTAAAGACGTGAGGCAAGAACATGCAGAGAAGTTTATTCAGCCTTTCTTGATTTCTACACGATACGGCTGCAGTTTGAGAGTCCTGACATTCATGATAAACATCAGGCAGATAAAGAGGCTGTTCTGTTCCTGGTTACTCCAAGACAAAATTCTCCCAGTCCCATGTGAAACCAGTGTGAGTGTGGGGAGCAGAAAACCGGGGAGACACGTTTCATCCTCACATCCCAGGCCGGAAAACCGCCACCAGGCTCGACAGCCCTCGGATGCTCACACAGAGAGTGACTGCCACGTCCCCTTGACATCTGTTGAGCTTTTCTGAGTGTGTGTTTGTCAGTTCTAGCTGCACCTCGAACTTCTAAGTAAAAATGCCATCAGCATCCAGCTGTGTGCCCCTCTGGCGGGACGGGGACCCGCAGCCCGGGTATGAGTGTCACCAAAATTCCTCAGCCCTCAATAACCCTCTTCACAAGCACCAAGTTGAACACACTCTTGACATCTTAGTGAACTGCCCAAAAGCAGCTTTCATCAGTTAGAAGGTCTGCAGTCACACCCGGTCCCAGGAAATATGTTACTTCAGAAAATGCTCATGGTTTTTGCTCCAGTGGCAACCGATGGCACAGACACACAGCTCCTGACACCTCCATGCAGCCAGGAGGGATTCAGGGAGGCAACGAGGGAACCAGCCCTTGGTGCCCCAGGAATAAATATGTTTCTCAGCACTGCTACCAGGGATCTCCTGAGCAGAAGGTCAGAAAATAACAGAAGCATTTAATTTGCTAAACCCCCCGAAACAACTCTTCTAACGTTACGTTCCAGTGCCACTCACGATCACCAAATGTAGGACAGAGGTGGAGGAATCCATTAAAACCGAGCAGAACAATGGAAACAACCTGCAGGAATTCCTGCAGTCGTGGTACAAGCGAGCAGGAAGTCAGGAACCAAAACACTTTTGTCTGGGATGATGCCATTAACACGTAACGCACGAAGGGTTTTTTGGTGACAGGCAGCAGACATGTGAAATGTATTACAAGATCACTTACATCATGCAGGGGATATGCAGCACTGTAAACTCCGTTGGCAAGCAGACTGGTGATCCCTTGAAAAATAAAGACATAATAGTTATTTATAATTTCAAGGCTAGACAGTCTCACTTTATCATCCTTCCTGGAGATTTCCCTCAAAATAACAGTCATTTGATCGGATAATGATTTTTCTGTCATCTCATTCCTTCCCATGTAGTTTCATTTTTAATCATATAGGTTATTATACACGTCTCATTTTATGAAATGGAAAACTGCAGAGAGCAAGAGGAAGTCATATATATTTGAGAATCAAGAAGTAGAAGCCAATGACTTGAAATTAGTCATTAAAATAAATTACATTTTCTGAAAAGTCAGTTTGATTTAAGGGCAAGCCTGAAGATTTGAAAGTGTAGCAGAAGGCTGGATCACAAGGAGGATATGGCTGGAATTGATGGCACATGGAAACACACATCCACACACATCACCCACACAGAGTTTTGAATTGAGATTTCAGATTGATCAGAGAAATTGTAGGGAAAGCCTTTGCGAAGACCTTGGCGTAATACTTACCATATTTACCACATTTTCGTCTTTTATTTAAAAGGGTAGTTTCCTTCTTTCTTCCCTCTCCTTTCCCTGTTTACACATCCGTTTATTAGTGAACATGCATGAGGCTGAAAGCAATTAATGCTTCATCTATAAATGTACGTGGCACAAGGGGCTGTGAGGCATCCTGCCTTCCCAGGGCTGGGATCCCCCTCATCCATAAGAGGATGGGTGGGGCAGGAGGAATTAAATGTGTAAGTCTGGAGGAGCACAACACTGCAGCTCCCTGCACCATTCCCAAAGGTTGGGAACCTGGACTTTGAAGGGTTGAAGCTCATTACTCCTCTAATTCTCTGCTGACATTAATACAGGAACTTCTGATCATGGTGCATTAACCACGTCTGGAGGTGTCGTGTCATCCGTCTGGGGAGTCAGTGAACCAGTTCTGGGTGCTGAATCAGGGCTAAGGTGAGCACTTGCCTTTGTGCAAGGCAAGGGTGATTAATGCCAACTGGGGAAAAAAAAAAAATACCTGGCCACTGGCACCGGGGAGAATTCAAAAGGATTTTAAAAAAAAGAAAAGAAAAATGATGTGCTGCAGTGTGCTCCGTGTCACCCATCAGTTCATTGCTAAGAAAAGAGTGTGGGACTGGACATGAAAGAACAGCAACTATGAACCAGGAACCACTATGAACACTGTAGGTTCACAGAGTCATTTCTGATTGCTCTTGAAAGGGGAATTTTTCAAGTTCATTAACATTTTCGAGATACTAATCACCTGCTGGAGGAACAGCTCCAGGAGTGCTCAGTATCTTGCAGTATCATTAATTTTCAAAGCCCTATTTGAGATTATACAGGTCTATGAATTGTCTGCAAATGTTCTGGCAGAAACAACTGGTGAGCAGATAAATTATTTTTCTAGGGTCGTGTGACTGAAAAAGGAGCTACATAATCCCCCCCCTCTACATTTAACAATGAGGACAGAGTCACATTTTCACAAATTTTCAAAATAAATAACAAAGACCGCAGTGTTCCCTGGGCAGCTGCCTTTTTTCCTGCTGGGCAGCAATGTTGCAGCATTATCTGTGTTTGCTCAAATCTGTTTGCTGGGTTGTAACCCAGCATTCCAGCACTGGAACACAAAGGATGTGGCTGAGTTATGCTGAGTGCCCATGGCTGGGCTGGCCTGGCCTAAGGATGTTTTTATTAGGTATATTGTGTGGCCTTGCCACTCTTAGGCAGAAGAACGATCCAGGAATCCTAACACTCTACCATCCTTCAGCCTCTGCCTTATTCAACTAATCCTTAATGTGTTTCCCATTTCTGGACCAAAAAAAAAAAAAAAGAAAGAAAGGAAAAAAAATCAAGTGAGAAACCAACTCCAAGGCAAGAATTCAAACTGAGCTGTGTGACCTTCCCCTTTCAAGAGTGCAACGACGTAATTTCCAGTGAAAATGATCCAGCACCAGACTTGAAAAGGGTCCTGAAAGTCACAGATTAATTTGGATTTCCCAGGCTACAGAGAACAGCACTTCTGTTAATACTGGCTGAACACCAAAATTCAGTGTATATAAGGAGTCAACAATTGTACATTGTATGTTGTTACTTCAACACAAAAGCCAAAGCATGGAAATGATTTCTGGCATGGTTATTCTCCTATTATTTGCTGTCTTTCTAAGCAGCTGATGGGTCAATATTGAACAGAACTACCTGTAATTCAAGTTCTCATTGTTTTATTTAACTGCTTGTAAGCAAATAAACACTATAACAGAGTTCAACAGTTATGAAACATTTTCTCCCATGTTCATGCACTTTGCTCATAGAAATTTGTTTGGGAATTCACCCTTCTAGCTTATTTATTTTGATTTACCATTAACTATTTGTTAACTTTGGTCCCATGGTCAAGTACATGCCTAAATATGTATAAAATAAAGTTTATAACAGCTGAACAGGATAAGCTGCCAACAAATCTTTAAGGTGACCTGATTTGCAACTCATGTTTTACCTGCATTATGAATTTAATTCCTACAGCACAAACCCTAAGGCTGAAGTCCTAAAACTATTGGTCATGGCAGTAGAAACTCTACACCCTGTGTAGAAAAACAACTGTTTTGAGGGCCAGCTCCAGTGCAAGGCTTAGTCCTTGGCTGTTCCACTGGAGTAATCTCAGTTCCACTCAGGACAGCGTTTTGGGCAGTCATCAGTTAAGACCATTCCACTCAAGGCACTGAAAAGACACACCCCTATAAAATGTGAGGTTCCTGTTTAAAGGGATAATGGGCCAAGACTTTCACTGCAGTTGTTGAAATTCGTGGTGATAACCCTCATCCATTTCAGTGGGGGTAAAACTGAGCCAGGGCAGAGCACAGCTTATCCACTGGTCTGTATCAGCAGTCAGCTCTGCTGCAAAAGACCTCAGTAACATCTGCAGGGGCTGAATGCTCACTTACCATTTAATTTAGAGTCGAATCTCCAAAGTCACATTTGAAAAAATGTCAAAGAGCTACGCTGATTGAATCAAATTTCCAAATAAAACAATTACATCCACGTACATCAAATTAGAGAGCAGGGGAAGAACCTAAACTCCACAGCCATTTACAACGTGCAATTGTTTTCAATACCTGAAAATGATATTGATCTTAAAGCTAAATAAAGTTCCTTACCCATGCTATATTTTGCTTTGGTACATGTTGTTCTTTTCAATATTTCATAGACCTGCAGGAGCAAAACAAAAGAAAGGAAGGGGTTACTCCAGACACTGCCAGTGAAAAAGCACAATCTTTCTGTGTACAGCTCCAATATTGGCAAAACCAAGATGTCAATGAAGTCATCACTCTTTACTAAAAGTCATGGCATTCAGGAGAGCGGGGCTTGGAGCTTTCCACGCCGAGTTATCCGTGCAAGGGAGAAATGCTTAACTAAATAGCCAGCTACCAAGAGAATTGATCGGGGGGGAAACGGGGCTGCATCTACCCAAAAATGCTATTTTTGCTCGTGTTAGGCATTGACTGAAGATCAGGAGCCCTCTTCTCCCCAGACCAGCTCCTCCTTCGCCTCCAGTGGCACAGGCTGGCCCCGGTCCAAGGGCTCCAGCAGAGCTTCGGTCTCACGGCGCGTACACAGCACGCAGCCGTTTATCAAACGGGACTAACACGGGCTGACCTTAACATTTCTGAGCCTGCCTGACCTCAGTGGCAGAGCAGACGTATTTATTTTGGGATTTATTGCATTTATTGTCAAATAACCTTTGCACGGCTCAGCGGGCTGCCCCAGAGGTCGAGCTCTCGGCCGCTCCCGGGCAAGGCAGGCACCCGGCCGGCACGAGGCTGGCAGGGGAGCAGGCAGCACAGGAAAATCGGGAGCAAGAGCATCTGCTGCCCACTGCCTGGCCTGTTCAAGGAGTCAGGGACTGGTTTCCTGGTTCCCTAATCCATGTGCTAACTCGGCTGCTGCCCAATTCACGTGAGGGAGCAAGTGAGGGCACCCGGGGCAAGCCCCACAGCTCATCTGCCTGTTGTCTTGTAACCCCGGCGAGTTAAAGGGCTGTCACAGAGAGATTTCCACTCGTAAGTTCTTTTTATTTTCTTTTTTAATAACTAAAAGGTCTTGGGCTTAGTTTCTATCCAGCAAAGACTCACGGGTAGTGACTAGATTCCTGCTCACTCCGCAGTAGGCGGAAGGGTCAATATTTGCACTGTGGTTCAAAAATACGTATGAGGGAGGCAGGAGAGAACTTTTAAGAAAGAGGAATACAAATAGAAAGGAACACAGGATAAAATGGTGTTGGGAAGCATTCAATATGCCCTTCATTGCTGGGTGATTTTTACAGGGATTTAAAACAAAGCAGCACACCACCAGCATTACTGATATATGTCCAGTGTTCCTTGAGTAGTTAAAAAAAACCCTATCCCTCCTCTTCCTCTCAGCCTCTGCTACAAGCTACTGTGTCAGTCCATCTTTTAGTTAGTCTTGCTCACCCTCTTGTCATACAGTGCCATCTTGTCTTTCTGTCTTGCTCAGCCTGCTATCACAAATTTTAACTCTTCACTTGCTCCCTTAAGTTCCTTCTACTTACAAAGAAGTAGTACTTAGATCTAGACATTTATAAAAGAAAGCCTACAATCTATTCCTTTTTGGTATTTACTTTTTCAATCTCGAGTTAAATGTTTTTATCTCAAACAAACCAAATCAATGTTTGTCCTTTTCCTTCCCATTTCTGTGCTGCTGCATCTGCCTTCCCTGGCCAAGCTCTCTTTGTCCTGATAACCTGCACTCACATCAAACCACTGCACTTCAAGCCAGAGGGGAACTACGTTATAGAATACGCTGGAATTTCAAAGAGGGAAAGTAGAGTTAGATATCTCACACCCCTTATCACCTCAGCAATAAAAGGCAGCTCTAAACTGTGATATAAGCTCTTTTTGAAACCACTCAGCATCCCACAAGGCTAATGCTAAATACAAGATAAAAGCAGGACTGCAGTCACATTCCAACACACCAGTTAGGGGCAGTGGAATGGGGCAAAGAGTCCATGTTATACTTTGAAAAGTGTTGCAGCAAGTGCTGCTTGGCACAGTCCCTTCCAGCTGCCCTGGATGTCCGTTCAATCCCCCCCTCAGTGGTTTCTTCCCCACTCTCTGTAAGTCAGATAAAAATCATGTACCTCAACGCTTTTAATACCATCCTAGAGAACTCCCCCCTCCTCCCAAACTGTAACTAATATTCCCTGTAAATACCTGGCTGTTCCATTGGAATTTCTCTTGGGGTGTTTTACAGTATTTTGCAAAAAGAGCAACATCATAGTTACAAAAAGGTGAACGAGTCAACAGGGGTGCAGGCAGCTGGTGGCAGAATCTAAATATCCCTTTCTGGTGATATCTCTACTAAGAAACTGTGTCCCAGATTAAATGTGAACTAGAAAGGAGATCCAAATGATTTTCCAAAAAGCAGCAGCCTGTTAGCATCAAACACTATTCAGCACAGAAGCTAAATGTGGAAATGCTTTATTTATAATTTTAATAACTGATGGCACAGGAGAACCCTGGCATTTGGTTAAGAAAAGCAAACTTGAACAAGCATTGTATTAAAGCTGGCAAAGGGGCTGCTAACACAACAAACAATTAAGGCACTATCCACCATAAATTATTTATATTCAGTACTTACTATAGTGCTTCTTGTTTTGCTGTCAAAAAAGGAATCCTTGTCAGACAAATCAAATCTGTTAAAAGATTAGAAGGAAGCCCATTAGGTTAAAAAAAAGAGTCAGTAATTTCCTGCTCTTGTTGACCCCTTCAATATTTTCATTTCTCCAGGGGGTTTCTCAAAGCTACCACTAAAGAGCAGCTTGTAGAAAAACTGTTGAAAAGAAAATCCAGCCCAACTCCCACAATTTAAAGAGGCTGCTTATACATTTTACTGAGTTTGTATGTTTAGGGGATTTTCTGCACAAAAGAGACTGTTGATGCTCATTGAAGCTGAATTCCTGACCACTGCTGGCCTTGAATTTCCCCTAATCATCTCCACATTTTCCTCTGTGCCTGAAACACCGTGGGGCCACTCCTGCCTCCCTTATTCAGCAAAGACACAGCTGGTCTCCCTGAAAAAGCCAAACAGCAAAAGGCACATCCACACCCAAGCTCAGGAGCATCTTTTGGACCTCCTCTGAGCCACCAGGCTCCTTCACTGCAGGAACATCCTACACTCAATAAACACATTTCCTGCAAGTCCAACACCGTGTCAGATGTCACACACATTGACTGACCCAACTCACACACACAACTCCATCAGTGTTCTGCACCCCTTGATGAAAAATTAAAAATACTGTAGGTACAGTGAAGAAATCCTGCCCTGGGACTTATTTGTTCCAGCTGGCACATCCCTAAACACAGCCTTCAAAGTGACTCTGCTGGGACTCTGGCCAAGGAAGAGCAGCAAAGCAAAGCAATTCAGGGCAGCAGAAACTTTGGCTGGACCCCACCTTATGATTTTTTCCTACACCCACATTTACAGCTGTTCTTACTGATCTGAGATCGATGGCAAAGCCACCAGTGACTTCATAAAGCTTCAAAGGCGAGGCCTGGCTTGGCAGAACCTGTGTCATCTGCCCACACCAGATAAATGAAATTACTCTAAAAAAAAAACTTATCAGCCCACATCCCTGGCTACAAATTTTACTGAGCATTTTATTTTATGTGGAAAAGAGACCATTGCAAACCACATTGTAAATCGTGTTTGGCAGCCTAACAGTTGAAGTGTACGGTTATATAGTGCCACAAGAGCAGATAAAACACACAGAGATTTCACAGAGTGGCTCTACAAAGACTCAGTCCTCAACAGTGAGCAAAAAAAAAAGAAAATCCCCAAAAACCTAAATTCGCTGCAAAATGGAGCAGTAATCCCTATCGAAGTGTTGGTGCTTGTTTCTCCATTCACCTCTTGGTGCCTCAGCTGCCACCAGGGAGGCTGGAACCTGCTGATGTGGAAATTTAGGGAAAGCTTTCACTTACAAGTGCTGCTTCTCTCTGGAGAAGGGGTAGGAGAGGCGCTTCACCGTCTGAGGTTTGTGTTCTGCCACTTTGGGCTGGATGGGCTCTGTTATTTTTTGAATGACAGAATTAATCTTTTTCAGAAGACCGTGGGTCTGGTTGATCTGATACATCTGAAGGGGGGCAAAGGGAAAAACAGTAAAACTCCATTGGTTTTTTGGTTTTCCATAAGTCAGGGTGAACTGTAAGGAACAAAGCAGCAATTAAATAAGTACATCCCAACAAACAATCAAGGAGCACGGGTTACCTTCTTGAAATCATTCAGGATGACAGAGATGGATGGGAAAGTCAAAAACCAAGGCAAGCAGAGGAAACCTATTGCTTTTCCACTGAGACAAAACCTGGCCAATGATTGATTCCAAATAATCAGCATTTGGCTCCTGAGGCCAAATGGTTCCTCTGGCTTTTACAATTTTTTGTGTGCAGTGGAACAAAGAAATAAAGGAGCTACAGGGCCCCTCTGCAAAACAACTCTCCCAGGGGGCTTTCCTGGGAATACTGGCTGTATTTCAGGAGTCTCACCTCTTCCATGTAAATGAACCAAAAAATCTTGTATTGCCAACTGCAATTCTGTAGCACTAAATGCAGGAGTGGTGTTAGCAGGTCAAAAAAGAGGATTATAGGCTTCCCTCTCCAAGCCACAAAAACTATGTGCAGATCCATGGCAGGGCTCCCACCACAGGAAGATCAGCTGGAAATAAGGGTTTGGGGATCTGAGGGTGTTGCCAGGCACGTGGCTTCTCCTGGGCAATGTCTGCAGGGTTAGGTGGCCTCTTCTACACACAAAAAAACCCCCTCACAAAATACCCACCTGAACTTTACTTTTGTGGCAAAGCAGCTTTAACCACAGGATGGCAACAGATTTTTTTAACCTCATTGTGCTTCTGACTAAAATGGGTGGTGAGTGAGGCAATAATGGGGATTAATATGAAATCCAAACCAAAAGTGCAGTTTTACTGTTGTCATAAATGATGCTGGGCTTTGAGACTGTCTCTTGCTCCATTATAGACTTCCCTCTGCAGTCTGGGACACGCACTTAGTCTGTGTTTAAATATTAATCCATCTCTAAGCTGTGCTCACTGAACAGGTAGCCATCTATCGTGGGTGATTTAGAATTGATGAAAATATACTGTCATCTCTTTAATGGTATTTCAAATATTCTGAAAGGCAATTTATTTTGTGGGAGAGTGGCCCCCAACTCCTGCGAGCGTGACTCACGATGTACATGAACAGTCACCACACCCAGCAAGACAATTCCTTATTTTTATGTCCATTTTCAGAAGTCTGGTGCTTCAAGTGAGAAAAAAACGTCCAAAACACACACAGAAATTTCATCATCAACTGCAACCTCTTCTTTTAAAACACACTGAGGATGACATCACTCTCATCATGTACAGATAGTGGTAGTGGACAGAAATTCTTGATTTCCATTCCTCCTTCCCCTTATTCTTCCTGCTGCCCCAGGTAAGTTTGTGACTCTCATTTTTGGTGCAGATTAGTTAATTATTTTTAAAATGCTCGTGGGAATTAAAAAAAAAAAATTCAACATCATTAAGGTGCTCTGAGGTGAGAATATATTTAAAATAAGCCTTCAGGAGGAAAAAGGAAAATCATGACTCACCTTCTTTGTGGGCATCTTGAGCTTAAGAAATTCTGCCTCCCGACACAATACATTCCACGGTGCGTGTATTTTCACAAATCCAATCCCATGGATTTTAGTCTTTAAAAAAAACAAACAAACAAACAAAACAACAACACAAAAAAAAAACAGGAGAAAAGGTTACTGATGAGAGAAAATTAAATATTTTCCCCCTTGTGATTGATACGTATTTAAGGAACAATCAGTCCATTACGGCCAACGTGATAAACCTCATTTGTTTGAGACAGCTGGTTTCTAACAACAGGACAATCACTGAACACCTCACTGTGCTGAGCTGCCATAAAATGTGACTCAAAAATGCCATTGTCTTCCAGAACAACTACCACAAGGTTAAACAGATTAAAAACCGTTCGGGAAATAAAAGCTAATGCCTATGGACACGAATACAGGCAAAGCCAGTTAAATGTGAAGCACAGGCATGCAGCCAAATGGCATGATTTTGTGAGTGAGTTGTAATTACTGGGGCTGAGAGAGCCTCCTGAGAGCTGCCCAGTGTCTCAAAGGAGCGGCCTCAGAACCGAATGTGAGTTATTTACATTAAAACACTACACATTATGATCAGGAAAACCGGTGGGAAGAACTCAACAGAACAAAAGGAAAGAAGGACAGAAGTTAATGACAGTGCTAGTGGTGTTCTTGCAGCCCACTAATTCTCTGAGTTCTGGACATGGATGTTTGCTCCTGGCACTCCCACATACACCCATGTTTACTCCCACTGGAGCAATCATTTCAAAGGCACTGGACAAATGATATCAAACCAGGAGGCGTTCAGCAAACAGAAGAAAAATGACCTTTAATGCATCTTTCTAACCTTGCTGCTGTACCAACTCAGGCAGTACAATAATGAGCTCTCACACAGCTTTACTCCTCACTGGATTTCCAGAAATTGGTTAATCAGAGGACCAGAGAATGGTTTGGGTTGGAAGGGACCTTAAAGATCATCCAGTTCAAACACTCCTGCCATGGAAAGACCAGGTTGCTCCAAGCCCTGTCCAGACTGTCTTGTTTTAATCAGTTATTTTTGGACATTAAACCATTGACCACAACTCTGTGTGTGCCCATCCAGGCACTTCATTGAAGAGAGTTAAAGTGACTTATAAAGTGACTCATCATCATCTGTTAAAGAAACTTTTGCTCTTTTGGAATCAGTAAGGCCTCCCATGCAACTTTGTGGCTTTTCAAGCCCCAGTGATTGCAGGTTTTTTCCCCCCTATACTGTGTAAATCCCTGAGTCTTCTCTATACTTTCCTGATCTGTTTGGTATCTTGCACTGAAAGGACAGAGTTCTCTCTCTTTTACAGTGCCCTGGCTTGAACCCTGAGCCCTTCTGCATAATTTGAAATCAGATTACATGTCACAGGTGGGACCTCCCATCTTGCAAAGGATTTAAATATCTGTGACTTGGCACAGACAAGCTTTCAGTTCACTGCAACAACCTGCAAGTTGGACAGAAAGCAAGTCTTATTTTCACTGGAAGACAGAGAAGGGAAAGGTTTGTTAAGGTTTTTTTGCATTAGACCATGCAAAAAATATATATTACATATGTATATATATAATATATAAAATACGTAAATGTCAAATTTGTGAGTAGTAGGTGGCGGATTTATTTTCCTAACACTCTTTTCAGGGGGTCTAAATGTTTATCTCAGCTTTTAGATCCTGTAAATAAAACCAGCATAAATGTTTACCCTCTCCCTCAGGAGTTTCTGGCATATTGGTCGGATCAGTTAATTCTAATAGCTTTCTTTGAAATGAATATGGCTGTGTCTATTCCTACTAATCACACACTGGCAGCACTTCACACACATCATTTTTTTACACAGGCTAATGGCCTTTTAATAGAATGTAGTGGTTTCAGGGTACAGGTGAAAGGAGTTACAAGCTGTACTGTCCGTGTCTAAGAATGGAAAGAGCAAACTGCAGCACGGACCCACGCGCCCGAGCGTGCACCAGAAACCTCCCCTGCAAATTAAATTCCCTTCTGGTCTCTGTAGAGGGATAAAAGTGTCCCTGTATCAGGTATTTTTTTTTTTCCTCAGAACTGGAATTACCAGCGGACTCAAAGCACTGCATTTTGTAAACCCACCAAACTGGGCTCAGCCTTCAGAGCAATTTAAGCCTGGCTAAGAGATACGACAACATGCCAAGGAGCTGTGTTGCAATAGTGGATGTGCCACGAGTCCTGGCCAGGAAAAGTCAGGGACTTCACCTCACTGGGGCATCAACAACACCTTGGCACACTCCTGTGATGTGGATTAAATCCGTGGGCGAGGATGGCACTGCCAGAACTGACATCAAATTCTGCAAGAGCTGGGCTTGTGCAACCTTGATCAGAGTCAGGTTCACAGGAGGGGCTCAGCATCTCCCAGGATTTGGCCACCACTTATCCTCTCTAACTGTTTGCAATGGATCCTTACATCCTCATCACGTTCCAGTTCCAGACCAGCCTCCACGAGGTTCCCTTCATACTCCTCCCTGCGAAACCTCTTGTCGTCCTCATGGTAATCCATGTGAGGTTCACTTTCCCCCATTTCCAGCTGCACTCCCTTCCCGGGAAGCGGCTGGTCCTGCTTGGTGCTTCGGACACTTGAGTCATTCTGCTGAGCTCTCCTGGCGAGTGTCTTCCCTGCTGAGGACTTCTTGTAGTGATAAACAAGGATGTAGTCTACTTTCCTCTTGCCGTCTCTGAAGTAGAGCCCGTATTTGCAGTCAGCATCCGGATTTTTGGACAGGGAATTTAATAGCTGGAAGCAGGGAACAGGGGGTGTGGAGAGAAGGAGAGAGAGAGGAACAATGAATGCACAGGCCAACACGGACACCAGACAGACCATCCCTCGTATCAAGGCCTCCTTCTTGCCTGGAGCACACGATGACCTGCGTTCAAAGAGCCAGCGGATGGGAGGAGTCCCGTCACCCCCCCCCCCCGTGCTACTCACTCACAAAATTTTTGCAAGTTAACACCTTCAATTTTACTGATAGCCAGCTGGGATTTTATTGGCCAGAAATAAATAGATTAGATGGCTGGGATTTAATCTAATCACCAGCACACTAGTTCATAAGTCAGCTACTCGGTGGGTTTGGTTTTCTCCTTTGGGGGTTAATCGCCACTAAGATCATCTGTCCTTTTCCACCCGTGACATCTGCAATGTTGCAATTCTGACAAACAGATTAATATCATGTGGAAACATTTCTCACTTCTCTTATCTACCAGTGCAAGTTCATATCATCTGAGAAAGAGATCATCTTAGATAGAGACTGAAGGGAGCCAGCTGGTCCTGCAGCGCGGCCAAAACCGCGGATGGACCGTGGCCAGGGAAGTGGGTTCGCTGCTTATTGAGTTTCATCACTTTTTTCTCCCCCACTTATAAAACCTATGTCACTATGCAACCTGATGGTGGCAAAGGCTTTATTCCCAACCTTAATTAACGCTGTGTAAGCATTGCAAGATGCAAGGAAGGCGAGACATTCAACGCGATTCCATTTTCAAGCCTTTCTCTGAAAACTGCACAACTGCAGAAACATAAAAAGAAGTACTAACAATTATTCATTTCTACTTTCGCAGCATTTCTCGTGCATAATTCACAATTCTACTCTTGGAGATGCACAGACAAAAAAAAAAAACTAAAAAAAAAATTCAGAATTCACTAGGAACTTGCATTTGTTTTAGAAATGATTCCACTTCCAAGCGTTTCTCTGAAAACTGCACAACTGCAGAAACATAAAAAAAAGTACCAACAATTATTCATTTCTACTTTCGCAGCATTTCTCGTGCACAATTCACAATTCTACTCTTGGAGATGCACAGACTAAAGAAAAAAAAATTAAAAAAACGAATTTCAGAATTCACTAGTAACTTGCATTTGTTTTTACAAAAAATACTCATCATGGGAGTAGCTTTTCAGGGACATTTTCTGGCTTTTAATTTTACAAGAGAATGTTAATGCCCTGCATGGGGAAAAGGATTTCTGCTACAAAAGAAAGCAACTGGCCATCAGTTGAAAATCATATCGGTTAAAATCCACTTGGGATGTGTAAACCTGCTTGTTTTGTACATAAAACCATGAATGTAAGTTATTGGGAAGGAGTAGATTCTAAGACAGTCCAATCTTTAAATGCCAGTTGAAAAGAGGAGCCTCTGAGCTTACTCCCTGCCAGTACAGCCCAAACTTCACCAAAACCCACTCAGTGTCACACAGATTTGGCCACTTGTCTGAACCTCACTTTGGGGAGGGCAGGTCCCAGCTGCCACAAGTACAAATCAGTGTTTTTTAAGGGACAGTCTGTCCCTCCCTTTTTGTCTTGGGGAGAGATGTTTACCCAGGCAACAAATTCAAGCAGCAAAGCCCATTTCTGTGGGTTTGGAGGGAGGACAAATCACGCTGAAGAAGTCATTAGACAAGTGTAATCAGATATATTGTATCTCTCTTTTCCACTAACCTGAACACTTTACACCAAATAAATAAATACACAATAAAACAATATAATATTTGGTGCCACCGTGGAGTTCACTCTTTGTCCTCTTCCCTCTTTCCCCTGTTCCATGGAGGGTTATTTAGCCATGACAAACTCTTCAGGGCACAGGCTGTTCATGTTTGTGCCCTACCTAGATATTCCCATTTAGTTCTTAAGCACAACTTTGACATAAAAGACCATTAATAGCTGTTATTTCCAATTGTTTCATGATTACTGGCACGCACCTGTGAATCCAGGAGGGTTTTTTTAAAGCCAGCTTGTGGCAGGCAACTCACTGATGCAAATTTCTACAGGAACCAAATACTAACAAATGGTAGCTAACCGGATTGTATTTAACTTTTAAAGATGCATTGATCTTGTTAAATAATTAAACAGCAGTTTCTGAAAAACTGGGCTGAAGCACCAGATGAGAATTAGAGCTCCTTCACAGTTCTTTGGACTTTCCTCTTGGAAAGCTGACCATGTGGAAAGCTGATAACTTAGGAGAAGGTGCTGCACTGTGGCTGCTGAAGGCTCAATAAACTTATTAATATATGAGAATAGCTATGTCCCACTGCAAACAGGATGCAAAGAAATAAGTGGCCAGATTATTTTAAGGGTGGGGTATTAATGCTGAAAGGTCCTCACGGGCCACAGGCTTTCTTGCAGGGCTGCTGTGCTGAAATACAGACTTGCATGGACTTAGACCACATAAAGCTCAAGTCCCTTCAGTTGAGAATGAGACAGAGGAAAGACATTTCAGTTTTACCACAGCAGGAGAGATGTTTATGCCCTGACAAATTAGTCCTCCATCCTAACTAAGCCCCAAAACAATAAAACGCGTCCTGATTTTTCTGGTACCTCTTTCCCCAGCAAGATCTGTTACACAGCCCACTCCACCTTGATTCCTTCACCTGAACAAACTTCTTTTTACGTGTTTATGACATAACCAACCCGTAATCATGTTGGGTGTTCATATTACTAACTGCCTTTAAATTCTGTGTTACAGAATTTAACTAAGGCACAATTAATGACACAGGATATCTACCCTCTATTGTGTGCTACACAGTATTAGTTTAATGTTACCTATGACAACAACAGCTTTTGCATGAAATTTTAGACATTCTTTTCTGTTCTTCTCCATATGGGTAAGGAGGTTGCCACAGCCTTATTGCCAGATTCCTCACTCTGAGAAGAGTCGACCCCCTTTTTAGGCTACATGTCAAACAAGGCTCCCTTGCCTCCCTTTTTCACACATCAAAGAACAAACCCTGTCCTGTGGCTGGTGGCAATCCTTCCCAGCACCTTTGAAAATCAGAGGGAGAGGATTTCAGAGCACCCTGGGAATGGAAGGAATGAGAAATAAGCTGAGGGGTGAAGTGCAGGATGGCTGTTATGAGACATCTGGCAAGTCCTTTACTCACTGTGCTCTCGTGCTGGTCATATCCGATGTCCTCAATAGCTTGGATGTTGATGATGTGGATCCCCTTCTCCTCAGCAGGTAGGCAGGAGTATTTCTTGTTCACCCTCATTCCTGTCTCCTCTGGAACCTCGCTGAGATCTTCTGGCAGAAAATCCACCCCATGAAACTCACTGTCTCCGTCTGAAAAGAAAACGACCAATTTTATCAAGACACTTTTAATTCCCAACCCTTGCTCCTCCCAGAGCCGCCCAAAAGCTGAAACGTATCCTGTTCCTGCCTTCTTCTGCCAATGAGCCCTTGGGCAGGGCTCCCACCCCTTCTCTGTGCCTCCCTTCTCAGCTTTCCTCAGCCCTCTTCAGCCCTACCTGGGTCTCCTCCTCGTCCAGAGGAGGAGTGCTCAGTTAACTCAGTGCTCAGTTAACTTTTTTCCCTGCACTGGTGTCCCAGGATGTGTTTATGGTCTCATAGAATGATTCTATTTCTTGGCAACAGAAGGAAAAAAAAGAGGGAAAAAGAGGAAAACTGCCTGAGAATGAGCTGGTGAGGATAGGTGGCACGATGCTCTCCCCTTTTCAGTCAGCATTTTGTCCTTCAACATGCACCTGTTCATGCTGAAAAACTAAGTTGAGACTCTCCCTTCAAGTACCTGTATACTGCATCAGATTTACTGAACCATCCTTCTTTAAGTAGTCTTGAAAATCTGGGCTTTTCTCCCTCTCAGCCTGCCACAGATCTAAACTGTTCCCACTTACTACTTAAGTATATAGATAGGCTAAGGGATTTAATATAAAAATTTCACTACAAACTCAGCAACCAGCTAACTGACAAAATGCAAACTAGTATTTGCATGTGTGCACTTATTCAAGCAATACAAGGCACAGTGTTCCAAGATTTTATTCATTTTGACATCGAAGTAAAATACTGCAGCACTGTATTTTTTTTTTTTAACTACAGAGGAGCAGGACTTGCTCATTTAAAGAGTGAAGATAAAGCAAGAATTTTAGAATTTAGCCTTTAATGGGCTGCCAAATTAGCTTTCCCAAACAACAAAACCATGCAGAGGAGTACACTATAATAGCAGTTATATTACAACAGGCAGTGGTTGCTGCAACTGGTTCAACACTCCGTCTCTGCAGCCCAAAGAAAAGGCAAATGTTAGGTTCCCATTCCTGCCTTCCACTGCCAACTGAGCAGGCACAGACACAGCAGTGCCAGATTCTTCCCACAGGTGCACAGCAAAAGGATGGGAGGCTACAGACACGAGTTGCAACAAAGGAAATTATGACCAGACATTAAAAAAAAAAACCCTCAATTCTCTAACAACAAGGGTGACAACATGATGGGGAAGGAGCCAGCGAAGCTACAAATCTCCATCCATCCCTGGAGATGGTCAGAGCTCGACCACACGTGGCCCCAAGCAACCTGAGCCAACTGTAATGTTGGGAGGGCACTGAAAGAACCTGGGGACGTGCAGGAGCTCACATGGAGAACAACCTGCAGCAGCAGAGGAGGAAGATGCAGCCAAGACCTTGGTACATCTCTTGAGCTTATCAGAGAAAGATAAACATTATTATTATTATGGAAGTCACAGCTGCAGTTATGCTTGCCTGGAACTTGAAAACACCACGAGTTTGTGGATCTTCGTTTCAGTTCTGGGAAATCTGGTGCCCCAAGCGGCTCTCTCCAGGCTGCTTTCCTGGGAACTTCAGTGCTCATTAACATCATCACCTCACCATAAAATCTGGGCATCAACTATCCTCATATATCCGTGTGCACAGCGGGGAACACCCACATCTCTGCAGATCTGTGCTGCTGCTCTTGGCCTTTCTTTAAAAGTCTCCAATAGCTCCCTCAGAACAGATGCCACTCTTGTGATCTTGGGGCAGCGTCTTCCAACTCGCTGAGCCACTTGTAACAGTCAAAGAAGATTTTTCTGGAATAATATAGAGATGCAGCCCCCCCCAAAAATAAATCCTCTGTCTCATGGGAGCAATTGGCATGTTTGTAACAATTCCTTATATAGGTATGTTCTCTTTTTCCCAACATATACATGCACATACAGGCAGAATCCCTGAACAATGGGAATTGAAACAAGTGTGATCAGCTGCAGAACCCTGTGTACTCAAGCTGTAAAATATTCATAAAATAATAAAATAACTTTTGGAACTTCATAAACGTAACAACCTGCATTTTTATTTGGAAGGATGTCTGAAACAACTCTGTATAAACAGTGGGTTAAGTGCTGTAAAAGTCCACTCTTCTTTTTCCTCCTTTCACACCTGCATGAAGTAAAACCAAGTGACTTCAGCAGATTACAGAGGATATTGGAAGGGAAGCACCTTCTCCTGACTATGAATCTGAATAGTTAGTACATCTCATAATGGACCTGTGAATTGAAAAGTCCTAGTTTAGAAATTACAGCTGGGATGGAATAGCTTTAGAGCAGAAAAATCACAAGCTTCATTGAGTCCAAACAACCTCCCCGTGCCCTGGAGCTGCACTTCTGAGCAGTATTTGTTAAGTCCACAGCACAGAGCAAGGAGACCTGCTCAGATGATTCAGGACTATTGTGCAAGCCCAAACAATCCCCCATCCCCAGGTAAATATTTATACTTCTGTTCACACATCAGCAGCCTGGCAATATCGGAAGGAACAAATGCTTCAGGTAGGCAGTGAATCACACAATTCTGGTTTATTATGACTACTGGAAAGGATGTGAATTGTGAGAGCTTTCTTGATAGAACCTTAATTACAACAAGTTTGATTTCTGTACTCAAAGGTGATGTCAGGATTTAATACCCAGTAAAGCCATCCAAACCACTTTGGTAATCACAAACACACAGGGATTATAACCAGTTCACTTGTGCTGATTTGGCAGAGGTCAAAGCCTTCTGTTGCAGAACACAAAAGAACTTTTTACATGGAATTTTGAAGACTTAAAACCACGAATCTCTATTTTGTGTTAATTATATTAAACAAGGGCAATAATTAAATCTCAAAATAAATTAATGTTCAGAATTATTTATGGCAAGATAGTAGGTGTTAGATGAAGAGTGCAAATCACATTAATGCCTTAATTCAGGTAGAGTGACATCCTAATCTCTTTGTTGGGAGTTGAAAGAGGAGAGCATTGTAAAAATTGCCAGCTTTGCTTCCTTCTAATGCTGACTAACCCACTCTCTTCTATTGACTAAGCAGAAGACACTACAACAAAGACTGGAAGAAGCACTTAATATATTTCAACACAGCTATAAAACCAATCCACCCTTTCTCCTCTGTATCCACAGGTGATTGTTTAAAACCCCATGGATTTCCAGTCAGCAGAAGTCCCTAATATTCCTGGAACATAGACTCAGACCCACCCAATGCTTCTTTTAGACTTTATCATGTATTGCTTTGTCATTTCCCAATATTTGCTATGAATCACAAAACACCCTGCCAAGTGTACAGCACAGAATTTTAAATACTTTAAAGGAATACTTTAAAGTTGACTCAAAACATCCACATTCTGTAAGAGTGTAGGAAAGCTGAAAAGCACTTGATATCAATTTCAATCCCATCCATGAACCAGGTTTGAGAAGGCATTTGGTGAAAATCAGATGCTTAGGAGTTTCTACCTTCCTTAGCACAGGCACTGCCAGGTAATTCCCATATTTGCAGTTAATAAACCTGTATTTTTCATTGCTGGAATAAAAGAACTGACCTTTAGGCAGCATTTGTGTTTAGAAGAGCTCCATAGGTTATGGACCATACAAATACTTTTAAAACTGTTCCTTTTTTTGTTAGGAGTGAGGTAACATGGGAGAGCAAGAAGGAGAAGGCATAGAAACAGATGTTTGCAGCAGCTCCTAAACCACCTTTCTGCTCTCTGTGGAAGTTCTCCCAGAGATCCTGGAATGCTGTGGATTACACTGAGCCACCAGCTGCAATCCAGAGCATGGAGATGCCACAACAACCTTGCAAACTGCAGCAAAGTTAGAGAGATTCTGAAATTGTTTCCCTGTGAGATGCATCGGGTACGACGAGCCCTGTGCCATTTCCAGCACAGAAATAAGCAAGCACTGTGTTCACCTGGAGCAGACAAACCCCTGTGAACCCCAGAGGTGAGAACACGAGGACAGAAACTGGAGTCTGTGCATGGCTGGTGTCTCCACAGCAGCTACTTCTCCCTCTGAATCTCCAGTCAGTCTCTCACTCTGAACAACATGGGAAACAAGACTGAATCCATAAAAAAAAAAACACCTCAAAAATACCTGCTCCTTTGTTCAGTTTTCAGTTGCAGCTGTGAAAATTCTCAAACTCTTCTTGCAAAAATTAACACTAAGTAGTGATAAATTTCTCACCACCGAAATTTGGCAGATTATGCTGTAGCCTTTCCTCATTTAGACAACTGGACTTCTCCATTGATCACCAGGTGAACCAGCACCAAAAACCTGCTCCAGAAATGGGTGTATTTTCTCCCTGACTAGCCACAAGCTCAGTCAAGCAGCTGATTGATATTGCAGTCATAATCAGGCATAGCTGCTGAGTATTCTCAGACAAAAAGAATATTTTTAGCATTAAAATGAATATAAATATTACATTCACACCATGCAGTTTTTACAGAAATATCCTGCACTATTTCTAAGATGAGCATCATCAGGTCAGCATGAGTATATATAAAGAAATGAACAACTATTTCCCTGAAACCAATAATGCTGCTGAAGCTGCCTTCCCTTATCTCCTCTTGCTTTCTTTTTTAGGGAGTGTAAGAAAGTGGTAGAACAAAAAAGCCATAAAGACACCTGAGTTAACTCTCTCAGTTGTTCTCAACAAGGAAGAAGCAGGAGAGTTACAAGACCACGTGATTTAAGACTTTGAAATGTCCACATTCTTATCCTTTTGCTTTACATAAATTATGATAGAATTCAGAATGAAAACTCAAGAGTCACTCAGAATGACCCTGCTGAGATAGGGAGGGTGCATATTAAGGAAGTCATCTGCACACACACACACATATGCTAAAAGAAATACACATTACCCACAAGTAAAGGTTGAACATTTTGTTTATACCAACATGTGGGCTATTTTTTTGGATTTGGGTCCTTTTTTTAAGAAAAAACTTTGATAAGATACCGAGATAAAATGCCTTAATGTGGTTTTGCTTGCTACATATTGCCCCCTAGCAGCAGAATCCCTCTTCAGCACACTCTGACCCACTTCTTTGCCTCCTGCATCTTCCAAAGTCGGAGGTTAATCCTTGGGCTAAGAAAAAAAAAAAATACAATTCTCACAAGTGACTCACCTATCACTTCCTCCTTTTCTTAGCCCACTCCTGATACACTACTGTATATATATATATATATATATACTGTATATATAGAGGCTGCCAGGTTTGGAGCCCAAAATCCCTCCTTCATCCTCAGGAGAAACAAGGCGAGGCAAATGTCAGGGGAGGCTCAGCCTGCCACCCCAGCAGCATGTCTCATTCCTGACCAATGGGTCATTCCTGCCGGCCCTGGAATCTCTGCCACGGGAATGCCAGCGAGGATACCCACTGCTGGCAGAGAGGGCAGTTCTTTTTTGGGCTGCTGACACCTGTTTACGAGGCGCTGGCCCGGGACCAGCAGCAGGAACCGCGGCGCTCTCCAAGGAGCGCTCCCGCATGTCCTGAACTTCTGTTCTCTTCAAAGCCCAGACGCTGAGCCCTGATTAGATCCACACCTGGGGCCAGCTGATTTAAGTTTTCCCTCACCTCTCCAGTTGTGAACAGCCAGATGTTGCCTCCAGCTGTGCTACTTGTGGCCAGGCAGCGGGTTTCACTCCTAGCGCTGCCTGGCCTGGCAGGCAAAGGGCTGCTGGAAAAGGCAACCAACCTACCCTGGGGCAAAGTTTAATGCCTTTGGGGATGTTGACACCTCCTGTCCATCCTTTCAGGATCTGCAGAAATGCCCCTTTCATCTTCCCCAACACCACGCTAAGTAGGGACACCTTGGAACTCTCCCATCTCTTTTGCTTTTCCATTTATTTTAAAACTGTACTGGTTATTACCTTAATGAATCAAACATGATGTTATGATCCAATCCATTAAAAAAAAAAAAAAGAAAAAGAAAAACATCAAACAGCAAAATAAAACTTGGACTCCATAGACAGTTTCCTTTACAGGCTAGAAATAGTTTTAAAGCTGAATAATCTTAATATACCTGACACCGACAACTTTGTGGGCCCTTTGCATCACACTGAAGGGACAGAGACTTTGTGTCCAGTATTTGTGAGGCTGAAAACCAACTGCTGTCTGTCACATGGGTGGAAAAAATTCAGCTCCTGGCAGGATTATTTGAATGGCTTAGCTCTGCTTCTCAATACTGAGAATGGTGGGTCTCTAGAGTGGGGCTGCAGCTTTCCTGGAAGGCTGTTTGCAGCTTTAAAGTTATTGATCTATTATTATCATTGACATCTTAAATGCAGGTTAGAAGGACGCACAGCTACGACATCATTTCTATTTCTGCCCTTCTATTTTTGTTTTTAAAGATTCATTTACCCTGTTTGCAGGGTCTGGAGCCCCAGGCTTGAATGCATCTGATCTGACATGAGCCTTGTGAAGTGGGAAATACAAAAACAAAGAGCAAAAATCACCTGAAAACTCCTGTGATAGTAAAATGAACATTTTTGATTGAAATGGCATTTTTCAACAGCACATAAAGGACCAGAAAATATAAATTCTACCATAACATCACTGTCTGTTTATTTAGAGTCTGTGAAATCTGACATTTTATAAAGATATAGAAAGTCTCCAACCCAACCCAAAACAAATTGCACTTTTTTCCACCCCAATTACCAACAACTATTTAATGGTCTATTAAGTCTGCTTTTAGACAGATTTCTAACATACCTAAATTCAGCACTCCTCTTCTGCCAGACACCAAAAAACATTTCAGATTTGCTTCTTTTGGCACTAAAGCCATGCTCAAGTCTATCATGAAAACATGAGAATGGACTAGATATGCAAGAGCCACTGAATCCATGTTCTATGAATTCTGTTAGTTACATTTTGAAGGGTTATGATGCCCATGGTTTTTTCTGTATGTTCTGAGGGAAGAGTTTTTATCAATGGAAGCAGCAAGATGAAAGGAAAAAAATACTAAAATAGAGATTATGGGGATGGAATTGGTATGTATTGGGACAACACACCTAAACTCTTACTAGTTTTTTAAGATGTCTAAATACACTTAAAATATTGAGTGTATTTTCCTCTACCAGGCTATTACAAAAGGCTCTTTAAACCGAACATGTGAAAATGAGGGTCCAAAAATTACCAGTTTTACTGTAAAATCTCAGTCACAGACTAAAATTTGAGGCTCAGGCCGTGGCATGCACTGACTGGCAAAGCTGCTCTTTATCCCAGAGGTTTCCCATTTAAAGTTCTAATCTTGAAACACTTGCACTCGTGTTTACATTTCCAAACAAAGTCACCAGGGCATTCAGACCACAGACACTTAGGCAAGGATTCCTTGGAAGGCTTTGCTAACCTGATAAAGGTTTGGGATACAGTCACCACATTCAGGAGCTGCAGCTCCTCTAGGTTTGCCCTGGAAGAGGCAGTCACTGTGCCCGGGGTTGGGTTCTGTAGGGCAGAGCTCCACCTTGTTTCTATATGTTTTTTGGGTGTGCCAGGGCAGGTGGAGCTGATTTGCCAGTGAGATGGTGGTGTGGGATATTCAGCCAAGGTCCCAGTGCAGCCTCTACCTCTGTGCTCTTTGAGGAAATCAAACCAGATCCTGCCCTGAGTAAAAGCTTGGCTCTCTCAAGTTTTCTTCACACCCCTGCAGTTTTAACTCGGATGCAGAACAGCACTGATTTATGACAACAAACGGGCAAGTCTCACCGGCCATTGAAATAATTTCCCTCCCCGGGCAAGGGAATGCAAATCAATGACTGGGAAAAGCTCTATTAACTCTTGTCTATCCATGAGAATGCCATTCCCTGCGTTCCCCAGCCTTAACTAACTAAGCTGAGGCATTCCAGAGGCAGAAGACCTAAGAAGTGATGATGCAACCAGGCATGTTTTTCAGAAAGAGCTGAGATCTGACTGCCACAGAGAGGCTGATGCTCCAGGAAGGTGCCACGTGCCAGCCAAAGAAGCTTTCCCTTTTGCCAAAGGATGCAGAAACACAGCCTGCAGGAAAATAAGATACTACTCCTTAGGTTTTCCATCTTGAAGTGGGCAATCTCAGGTCCCATCTTGAGTGGCAAAATTCTCGGAGCAGAAGGCTAATCCATCAGCAAAGACAGCTCCCCTTCAGCGCAGGCAAGGGGAAGGACTGGGCCAGTGCCTTGGTAAGGCATTTTGAGACCTCCAGATGAAAGGCACACTTGAAATGTTTGAGCAGGGACAGACATTCTTTGCAGTTTAGCCCTCAGCAGGGAAGCTGGTAATGACAGCAGGGCCGAGCCCAGGATCACCAACCCCCTTCCTTAAGGAGCTTTTGACGATATTTATTATCTAATACACCTTCCTATCAAAGGAGCACCCAAGATCCAAGTGTTAAGAGCTGCCCTGTAGGTTTTGTAACAGGGGACAGGCTTATTAACAAGCCTGGATTATCCAAAGGCTTATTCAAAAAATCAATGAATTCACATTTCCTACTGAAAAACAAAGGAGAGGAAACTGCCATGGAATTGCTGTCAAGTGTAAAATGGAAAGGAGCAGAGCATGGAGGGCTCTGTGGTTGCTGCAGGTGGTCAAAGGCAAAGGGGCCAAAACCTCCCTCCAAATTTCTAAGTTTCACTCCTAACTCGTTCTTGTTTGTTCTGCAGCAGTACTTTTCCACGAGGAGCTCTGAATCCATCCCAAAGGTATGGATTATAGGAGCAGATTTCTGCCGGAGGGACTTGGGTCCACAGCCGGCCCGCAGGTGCTTAACACTGCTCTCTCCAAAAAACCAAACAGCAAATCCGATGAATTCTTAGCATGAGAACCTGAGACAGACATATTTTGAAAGATCATTGTGTTCCATCCATGTACAAACAAGGACATCTTGGCAAAATCAAAGAGATGTCCTACCAAAAAAAGACAGTTTTTCTAATTATGATAAGCATGTAAAACACTAATGCACTAATAATAAAGGGCAACTGCAGTCCAGTGTTTTATTTCAAAAAGTGTGAGATAAACAGCAAAAGGGGGAGTCCTCCCTGTCTTGTTCCTTATTCTTTGAGAAATCATCCCCAGAAAGAGACTGGCAACCAGAAGTAGCATCATCATCAGGCTTCCCATAACAAACTCTCACTACTCTCTCCTTGTCATCAGGTATGAATCCTCCTCCACTGAGGAAACAACTCTGAGCACCACAGATGTGTGAACCCAACCAACTAAGCCCAGAAACTGCGTATTTTCAAACAGTGTTTCCCTTCTGTAGCCAAATATTCTGTTAATTCCCAAACTGTGGCTGTTCCACCGTGAATCAGACCAAAACACATCCCATGCACACGACTGATGAGGGTTTGCCCAAAGATATTCTGGGTAAGAAAGGAAACAGCAACTCCTGCCAAGAGCAAACATTTGACATCAACTCAGATAGGGAGAAAACATTATTTGTTTTCATATTTCCTGAGAAAGACGTTGAAGATGTGGTAACCTTGTTATTTATAGAGGGTCAAGGTTTCATGCTAGAATTTAGGAAAGGAATTTATTTTCCCCTAAAGTGTGATTAAGTTTATAAGCTTAAGACAAGTTTTGATTGTGGTGGGGTTTTTTTGTTTTGGTTAGCAGAATAATATTTCATTTTCTGTCTTCTTTTTTCTGAAAAAGGAAAATGTGCTGTTCATTTATCTGGTAAATGTTTATCTGTTCTGTGTTAAAAAACCCTAAACAGTAGAATAAAATGGAATTAAACTTTAATATATTGCTTATCTTCAAGCATTGAAACATTTAGAAAAATAATACTCTACATGAAAAAAAAAATCTTGTTTTACCAAAATGTTTAGAAAAGTAATTTTTTTGGATACTGTCTTTTAGTGTATCTGTTATTCCATAAACTCTTTCAAAATATATTGTAAACTGTTATTTGAAAACTTTATTGCTTTTTAATAACACATTCTACGCTGGTTGGTTCAGTCAACTGGTTTACAAAACACAGGATGCATTTTTGTCAGCTACAATTCTAGTCTCATAAATAGTCTCTATATTTTTAGGGTTTTTTAAGAAAATATTCAAGCTCTTTGGAAATTATCTTGAAGTGATTGCTTTTAAACCCGCAAAAAACTTATTGCTGATTAAGAGAAAGAAAAGTCCTTCTCCCTGATCACAGCAGTGATGTCAATATTGGAATTTAAAGGAACAGAGGGCAACTAGCTAAATAAAAACAAAGCTGTTGCAATTCTGATTGAGTGGAGATACAGCCTTGAACCATTTGCTTTACTAACCTCGTTTATTTTTTGTTTTTGGTTTTTTTTTTATTATGACTGGGCATGTATCTGAGATACTTTGGGAAGTGATATGATACAGCAACAGCATTTATGGTGGAACAGGCACGACAGCACTGGATCAGATACTGCACAGTGCACTCATTTGAAGGACATATGATATTTAAAATATTTGAATCGGTTGCAGCGGCTGCAAAAAAAAACACCTAGGGGTGTAAATTTTTATTTTCACACTGTCAGGCTCCAGCCCAACTCAAGATCAAGGCACCCTTTCCATGAGCTGCTTGGTAAAGATGTACAGAGGGGGGAGGCAGCTCACCTGGCTCAACAGGATCAGGGCATCACCCTCTCGTGGCCCTGTTTCCCTCCTTCACATGATAAAAAAATCTCAAAAAAACCCAAGACAACCTTCCAAGTGATGTAAATTTGCTGCCAGCTGGGAGCCACAGAGGAACAGCAGCAAATGTACTGGATATAGAATGTGTGTGTAATCCATCACCCTGGATTTATAGCCCATAAGAGACCATACACTGGGAGGGACAGGGGTGCTAATTGGTGGGGGACTTGATCAGGGGAAGCTATGTCAGATCTCCTCCCTGAGGAACAGCTTCCACTGAATCAGCTCCTCCACCACCAATACACATGTAAATTTAGTGCCCCCAAACAGGTCATAGCAATTGTACCTTTGTGAATAACTACATATTACATAAAGAAGTATTTCAGCAATATTGCAACACCTGTAATGTTTCTGAATCTACTTATTTTCTTTGCCTAATTTTAACACAAGCGCGATTTTTGTTTAGATGAAACTGAGACTCCCTTCCTGAGAACTCTTGTCCCTAACCATATTCCTCCAGGAATTATTTGTAACTCAGATCAGCAGTTTGAATTCTTTACTCCTTTTCCACCTGCAGGCTGGTTCTTGTCCTTGTGACCGAGGGCAAGCAGGACAGCAAATGCCACCACAGCACAGTTCCAGACAAAACAGCCCAACAAGACGCTTCGAGGAAACTTCACAGACCAAAGAAAATCTTCCTGATTAACATCCCACAGTGCTACACCACCAAACTGTACTTTGTGGAAGGCTGGGTGCTCTAATGGTACTGAAAATTGGAGCCAGTAGGTACGACTCGACCCCACCCAAAGCTTTTGGAGCGCCAGTTCTCGTAGGAGAAAGTATCGACAGACCAGTGTTGTCACTCCTGAACATGATGTTCCAGTGGAAAAAAAAAAAAAAAAGCATCACTGCACCTACTCCAGGCCTGTGTAACAATGCCCACATCACCCCACTGGGATCCCCCTGGACTGGAAAATATCAAGTACTTTGTCTGGTAATTTTTACACTTGCTAATCAGCCATCAGGCTCTTAGAAGGGACTCAGCCTATGACCTTTTCGACAAGATTTAAGAAGCCAAGCACCAAAATCTGCCAACTGTAGAAAAATGTGTATCTGTCTTTCATAGTAAAACAACTGCTTGCTGGAAAGGGACACTTCTTGCTCATCTTGAGGCTTTTGAGCACTTGTATCCTGTTTGGCTCCTCTCCTTATGCCTATTTATTTGGGAAGTTTACGGTGTGATTCCCAGAGGTTTGGATGCTGTATCACTTACCCACGTCAATAAACAATCTGGAGCACTGTTTAAATAAGGAAACACTTTGTAGCAGCACAACCAAAGGGACTGGTTGTGGCGCTGCTAGGCCTTAGGAAATCTATGCCTTAGGGGAAAAAAAAGAGGTGGGGAAAACGGGATCTTCTTGTGCAGACAGCCATTTATCTGTCATTAACCCACCAGCATCACTGGGGCACATCACACAGCTGGAAGACTTACAGACTGCAAAATACAGATGCAGTGCAACAGATAAAATTCCCACCTGCAGGGACCTTTTCAAACTTTGTCCTTCCGAGTGAAGCCCTGTTGTTTCATCACCAGGAACCAAACCAGACATTCTGGTTGTATCCTCGAGGGGCTCAGTCCTCAGGGGTGCAGTTCAAGCTGGGATGCCAAGCTTCTGCACCCCTAAAATGCATCCTTATCCCCACCACTGGCACAGGGTCCATTCTACCCCTGAACTGGAGGTCCATTCTACCCTTCCTTCTGGTTTTTGGGAAGGATATTATTGGTTTTACCATTTACTGACAGTTCTCTCCTTATTTTGTAAATACCAAAGACAAGGATGTTTCTGCTCAAGCCCTGTTGTCTTGTTTTTGGGAGACACCTTCTGCTGAGAACTTCAAGTCACCACTGCCAGCAGAGGTGCTCTCAGATCAGAACAGCAGCAAGCAGTGCCAAACCAACTTGCAGCCAACACCTTCAGATCAAACTGCACACCCACTGCCTGTCCACCCTGTGCCCAAACAGGACTTCTCGATTTCAAGGAACACCCACAAAAATAGCTTTGCTGTGACTGTAAATCCTTAACAAGCCCATCAGGGCTCTCAGCACGGTGGAACGTGGTTCTGCTCAAACACAGGCTGTTCCTAAACTTCTCACATGATAGCTCTGTCTAGCATTTGCAGGATGCTTCAGGACTCCCTCCTTCTGTGTCAGCTGAGCACAGCACAAGTGTCCCTCTGTGAGACACAGCTCAGAGAAAGGAAAATTACAGTTCAGGGTATACCAAGCAAGGTATTTCCAGTAAAGATAAACAAGCAACAGCAGCATTTCTCTGTGGGGTATTGCCTGCAGCACTCATCATCCCCTATTTCAGACATATGAGTTCAAATTTAAACATGCAAAATGACAGGGGGGGTGGTGGCAGTGATGGAGGGAGAAGCTTGTCTTGCTAGAGGACAGTAAAAGAACTAGAAAACTACTCCTTCATTACCTTCTTTTCTCCTACCTCATTGAGTGGTCAAGAAGCCAAAGGGCAATGAAGAACAAATGAAGTGCCCATGTGACTATATCAACATTTAAAATGCTCAGTTCAGAGATCAGTTTAGATGAGGCTCCAGTGCAGAGGCAGGAGGTTCATACCAGAGCAATGGAGGCAAAAGAATAAAATAAAACAAACAAACAAATAAATAAATAAAATAAACCCAAACTATTTTTGTAGTGGTACTTGAGAAATTTATGAATGGGATTCTGGGATGTGGTTGCCCGAAATAGCAAAGATTTGGACATGGTGACCCAGGAGCTCCCGAAAGCAGCTGGCACAGAGGCCACGTGTGCACACAGGGTTTCCCACTGTTTCCTTTCCTCTCCTGTAGGCTTTTCCCTCTGAGCTACAAACAAATCCCAGCATTAACACAGAGCACCTCAGACTAGGACAAGGATGACAAACAGTGTCCCACAAACAACAATTCTACCCAGAGGCCAAAGTGAAGTTTGCAAACCCCATTGTCCAAATGCCTCTCTTCCATGAGCTTCTTCCAATATGTGTTTTCTTGGGTTTCTTTTCATTTTTGTTGCTCTCCTCTTGGCTTTAAACTGTATGACACACATTTTTCTTCAGAAAAGATGCTTGAAACTGGATAAAGTACTCCAGGTCAGGCTTTTCCAGCCCTGAGCAGGATTAGTACATGTTCCCTTACAAGATATTGTGGATTTATGTTTAGTTTATGAGTCCTAGACCCTTTTCTGAAGAACTGCTATTTAACTGGCTGATTATTCCTACCCAGATGGAGGATTTTGCACTTGTCTGGAGCTCATCTCAAGTCGTGGGAGCACATCCTTTTCCAGGAAGATAAGCAACAAAAGTCTGCTATAACAAGGTAAGATTTAAGGCTGCTGGCACCAGATCCAAAACTCCCCAGTCATAAACACAAAATGCTGAAGGGTGAACACACTCACTGCACCGGTTCAAGTGTCAAGAAATTTTTGGTGGGGGAACTTGGCATCAGCAGGCTTTATTTTAGATCTATTATCAACTGTCCTGCCGTGTCCAGCCTGAAGCTGGCATAAAGGAACAGAGCTGCCATTAACTCATCTGGGTGATTTTGTGAGGAATTTGACAGAAGTACAAACCATATGTGCCCACACTCATAGAAAACAAAACCAGTACTTTGGAGTGACCTGATCATACACAGATCCAATACCTGAAAATGTGGAATCAGGGCAAAAGTCTGTTTTTTTACAGAGCAAAACTCTGGAGGAGACTCTTCTCTGTAAACAGGAGAGCACATCTGATGTGAGATCAAAAAGAGAACTTACACTAATTACACTGAAAAACAATCAGCACTCCAGAACAGATAATAATGAGGAATGAACACTGAAGGAAACTCTGATGTACTTCGTAGATAACTGTGGTACTTTAAAGCTGGACTCAATTCAAACATTTAAAACATGTCAGTGTGAGATCTACATTTCAGATTGAGAATATGTTGATGCACAACCAGACTTTAAAATAAACACACGGTGGAGCAGAACACAAACACAGATTGGGAAAAAAAACCCCAAAACAAGCCAAAATCCCGCTCTTCATTTAAAACTCCCCCATTGAAATGGCTTAAAAACCACTTCTCCTTCACACAGGCTAGATCCAAATGCAAAATTTTACTGCAGCTAGTCTTAATAATTGAGATTTCAGCCTGGGTTGGGTGAGATGCACGTTGACTCAGTGCAATTTGAGTCACGGGTACAGCCCCGATCAGACCGACAGCTCCTTCTCTGACCACTTGACTAACAGGCCTTATTTATAAAGAAACTGGAAATAAGTTAAGTACAACACTAAGGGCAAACATGTCAATCCTGATCAAGGAAAACACAAACCTGTGCATATTTCAGCTGTTCATTCCTCTTGCTGATTCTAAGCAGAGATCTCTCAGGCTGGATGGGTCTGGTTCATTGCTGACTAACCGGTAGAACCAAGTCAAAAAGGTGTTTCCAAAAGCATCAGTAGTGACAAGGATGAGGAATAACATCACAAAGCAAAGGGACAGAAATTTGGAGTCATACAAGCTTCTCTAAACACACCATTTTTTCTTATACTCCCATATAACAGTAAAATATTTTTCTAGAACCGCCTTCACCAGAAAGTCACCCGAGACTAAACTAAAAAGACAGCTAAAGTTTTCCTAAGACTGCAGCTGAATGAAACACATGAACACAAAAGCCACCACAGGGAGGGGAAAAAAACCCCATTCCAACAGCAACTACCTTCCAACTCAGAATATTCAGTGGTTCTGTGAACCATCAACCCCTCCATTTACACAACAAATAATGCCCATGTGATACACTTCATTTTCACTCTCTGTGAAAGGGAATCTGTATCATGATGTGACTTTGATGGCATCAGATGTCAAAACAAAAATGATAATCTTCAATATACCACGAAAACTCAGAAATGGTATTAACAACACAAAACATTCCTCCCCCTCCACGTTTTCCATTCACATCTCCTGTATTCTTAAGTTCAAAATCCCTATGGAAATCCCCAGCTGGGGGCGTGGAGAGCACAACTGGAACACACCCTTGAGCTCCACAAAAAAATGAACATAAAGGCAGATTTTTAGGACACTCCACATTTAAACTGCGAGACAGCATGTGCTGTCAGGATTACCCTTCACAAACAGTATTTGCCAGCACCTGTTCGTGAAATTTGCCATTAAATTTAAGCACTGCAGAGGGTGGAAGAAGAGCCTGTTCCTCGCCCATCACCAAGTGGGTTTAATTACTTTGCTGAAGGGAGACTAAACGAGCGTGTAACAGCTCCAGGGATAAGCACAGCACATAAGAATGGCCCTTAAAGAGGCTACTCCTGTGCCCTGAGCTATGTACATGCTCCAGGAGCTACAGCTTTTCGAATTTAAGCAAATTAACCAGCAGTTCTCATTAACCCAGCCAACCTTAAGGACATCTGAGACGAGGGCACGGAGAGGGGCATCAAAGTGGAGACGGGGCGCTCTCAGTTGCAAGTATGCACAGGCTGGGTGCCACCAAAATGTCCTGACACGTCCCCATCGTGTCATTTCCAAAGCAGCTGCTGCCCACTGGCTCTGCTGAGGGTTTAATTACATGGAGTGAGCGTTGGGAGCCCAGTGCTGCTCCAGGCTGAGCCACCAGCACGGCCACCACGGTGGGCACCCTCTCCCCTCAGGTGATGGGTAACCCTGGCAGCACGTGCTGCCTCGTAGTTCACGTGTGGAGCATTCTAAAAATCCGCCTTTATGTTAATTTATTTTTTTTTGTGGAGCTCACGGATGTGTTCCAGTTGTGCTCCCCATGCCCCCCCTCCTCCCCAGCTGGGGCTTTCACAGGAGTTTTGAACTTAGGGAAACAGGAGATGTAAATGGAAAATGAGGAGGGTGGGGAATATTTTGTGTTGTTAATACCATTTCTGAGTTTTCGTGGTATATTGAAGATGATGGTATTTTTTTTGGTGACACCTGATGCTGGCAAAGTCACATCACGATAGACACAGATCACAGCAGGCACCTGCAAAGGTGGGTCCTTCCTGGCACCTACACAATTTCTTTACTGCTGGAGTCCATCCCTCGACCTGGTTGATGCTTTGGAATCATCAACAGAACGTTTCTGACACCAAGCAAACAAGCAGCATGTGAAATTTGAACACATAAAACTCCAAGCACTGGTTCAACGTGCCCTTTCCTTAAGAGGCAAAGGAGACAGCTCTCATTTTATTTTCAGGGTGCAACAGAAGCTGGTACCAAGGAAAACAGAGGTGGAAATACTTTTCTAAAGCCCTTTCCAAAACATTTGCATCTACATGCTGGATGATGGGCCATGTCCACACACTCTGTGATTCTGGGAGCAGACCAGGGGTTTCACATTCCTGAACCAGACAGGAGTCAAACATTTTCCAGTGAAGGGGTAGCCTGTATTTCTTTCAATCAATTACCTGGTTACAGCCAGGGGAAAACACTAATATTAGAAATCCTACAACTCATAATTCATTATTTGAATGCATAAATCTGGGGAGACAATGTGCATCTTCCCCTCTATCCTAAAAAAGGGTTCCTGGATTCCCCACAGCAAACTCCCAGTCCTGTTCACATGGAAGCTTTAAAGAAAAGAAACAATATCAAAATGCCTCCTATGTTTATAATTATAGCTTTAATAACATTCCAACTCCTTTCTAACTTTTCTTTCAGGTTCCATTTTTGGCCTGTTCTCACTGACAGCCTCTCACAGACATTTCCAAACTGTAACACATACTTTGGTGACTATCAGTTTCACTTACTCCAGACAGATTTTTGCTTGATGATAGCTCCACCATGAAAAATAAATGCTGCAAGTTATTCCCTCCTAAAGCCTTATAAAGAGAGTTTAAAGGATCAGATTCTCTTTAGTGCTCCCAGAAAGGTTTAGTATAGCAGCAGGTTTTAGACATCCATGTACACACCCATCCCTTCACTTCTATCTGGACTTTTTGATTGGGTTGAAGTTTTACATGAATCAAGTAAGGAATGACAGGGTTGAAGCTTTAAGCTGTAAGATTATAGTGTAAATTAGGGTGGAAAGAAAGGAAGGAAAAGAGACTCCAAGGAAAGGTGAAGGCTGCATGTCACAAACTCAACCAATAAATGATTGTTCATTCTCCTGTTTAAGCAGGAGAATGCTAAGGATGGAGCAAAGGCTCCTGAAGAGCTAAAGCTGGCATTGCTGTAAAATCCCTGCTTCTAAACCCACACACAACAGAAAGCAAAGCACTGTGTTGATGCTCAGAAATGCTACAGTTGTAACCCTCGTGGTCCAAGCAGATCATTTCACTGTACAAATTCAGTGTGGCAAGATGGGGCTTTCCCTCTTTTTTTTTTTTCCTTGATCCTGTGCTGCACACCCACACTGCTGTACAACATCACTAAAACACAGAAAATGCACAGCAAAACACTCGTTCACACAAATTTTTGGCAAACTCTCACTAAAAGACACCAACTGAAGCAGAGCATCCCGGACTCAGGAATGACAAATGTTTTACAAAAACAGCCTCTCAAACAACATTTTCCCTGACTGATGTGGAACTCATCAGAAATTATGAATATGAAAGAAAATTCTTCAGGGGTAAATTATCCTCTCTCTGTTTGGGCTAAGAATCCTTGCCCCCTCCTCAGAGGAGGCTGTGGGATATGCCTGGAACACGTCCTGTGGCTTCCAGGAGATCTGGCCCGTAGGAATGCACTGGTTTCCCACAGCAAATTCCTGCGCCCTTCCAATTTGGTGAGTAAATATTCCCATGCCTTATCTATTGATCGCGCCCCAGATGTAAAACAAATCAGTCTGTGTAAGAGGAGAAGCTCGAAAAGGCTGAGATCACCCAAAATTACCCGCTTTCAACAGCTTTAAAAAAGATCCCCTTTCCTCCCAGGTGCAGCCTCCCTGGATGCCCTTACGCTCCCACATTTGTCCCAAGAGGACTGTTATGTTTCTCCTGGTCCTGAATCCTCCATCCCAAAGGAGCCAGCGAGGCACTGTGGCCACACAGCTGCCTGGTTCTGCCTCTGACTCTCTGCTCCTCCCCGGTGCCCTCTGACCGTGGGAAGAGATGGGATTCGAGGGCACTCAGCACCTCTCGGGGTGCCGAGCCTTGGGATGCATTCGGTGCTGTGAGAACATAGCTGGACACAGAGAGACAGCAAAGCACCAGTGCTCTGCACCAAGCATGCTCAGGCACCGGTTAACAAGCCAACCCTTTGCTTTTTTGGAGACCCAGATCTTTAAATCTCATTTTGGCCACAGGTACCGTTCAGATAATCGATGTTTTTAGACATCTGATCCACCGTTGAACAACCACGTGGTTTGGGGGTCTGCTCAGCGGTGCCAGGGAAGGCCTGGGGCTTGCAGGGACCCAAGGGCTGTGACTGACCTCTGCCAGCACCACTCTGAGCACTCACCAGTGCTCTCGAGTGCTCAGCTGAGCAAAGAACGAGCACCCAGAAAGAAAAAGAAAATTAAAATCAAAAACACTTCAACAGCATCCAGCTGCTTTCTGCATCCATTGCTTCCTCCCCAAATAGAACCAGCTCAACAAATAGCTGGGGCACTAATTTTTTATGAAAAAGAGAAAGTATTCAAAAAAAAAAAAAAAGGAAGAAAGAAAGAGAACAGACACAAAATTCAACAATCTACCTTAAAATAAACTCTGCAGTATTATCTGTCTCTTGTCAAAAGTTATTAGGGAATAAAAGTGACAGACTATCTACTAAGATACATCCCATGTCTGAGTGACACACCTAAAACTTGTCAGAGATTTCCCTCTGTTGATGTGTCTGCTTATCCTCAGTGCCCACACTTGTGACATTACTGGATATTCTTCTAGGGTGGAAGCACTTGATTTATTTGTTGAAGGGAAAGAACACTTTTTTCCCCACCTGATTTTACCCTTCCAACATGACAGGTCTTTGTCTGTTCCTCACATAAACCAGAAAAGTCCTCGACTAAAACCAGACTCAGTGTAATTATTTTTCCTTAAAAATAAAGTCAATAAAACTGGCAAACGTGAATAAAAACTGGAACTGTAAACAGATTTTCCCTCCCTGCACATTCTTCACATCAAGGATTCACTACTGGTCAGCATTAAAACCAGACAAATTATGTGGTGCTTTGGTGAAAGAGAGGATTAAACAACTCATGTGGACAAGTTGCAGAGATGGATAAGGGAGATGCTGCCTGAGTCCAGACAGCAATTAGCTCTTGGGAACTCGGTGTCTGGTCTCCAGCCTTCGCTGAACGCTGCACGTAGGGCCCCTACACAACATATCAAACCAGAACCCACACACCAGGCTTGGCCAACTTTTGGGGGCTGTTTGAGAGCTGGACTCCAACCACAGCTTTGATGTGGTTGTGCACTGGGGATGTTCCCATGGAGCTTTAGTTCTCGTTCGAGCCGCGGAAGGGTAGTGCGAGGACACGAGGGGAGTTCAAGAGAAAAGTTCTGTCGCGGGGGTTGACGCGCAGAGGGTTTCCTTGGCGGTGGAAACCTACAGGACAACCAAAAGCATTCAAAGAGGTTTAAAAATAAATAAATAAATAAATGTTTGCAGCTGAACATCTGTACCTTTTTTCCTCGGAAGAAACGTTAAATGGAAATTAAACTGAGGAAATAAAGCTAACTGCAGCTATGAAAATAGAAAGTGCACGGATCACGGGAAGGAGAAAAGAGCAAGAGAAACACTACAACTGGAAGGTGCATCCTGGGGGTACAAGCACACGAGTTTGAGTGAGTGTAAGTGAGTGTAAGTGATGTGTCAGAAACCAGACTACACCATATCAGCCTGACAGATAGAGATCTTATCTGTTACCACTGGTAAAACCAGATTAAGCACAAAAATTCCTTTTGTTTCTTCGTTACAACTGAACAATTGAAACTCTCTTTTCCATACTGCAAATATCTACTTTTATTTTGACTTCACTTGATGCAACCTGAGTGATGTCAAGGTAGCCCAACAACAGCAAAGTGATTCTTGCCCAGTGCTGTGAGGAATCCACAGCCAAGGGTACTGTTCCTAGACTGTTCCTCAGAGCATCCCAACACCATCCAGGCATTGCTTCACAGGGCTGTATCATCCAGTTTTAGAGCTGGCATTGAGTCAACCAGAAAAGAAAAGTGCCTTCAGATATGAAAAAAAATCTCTGGCCTTCCCAAAATGAGTGCAGGAGGTTGAACCCCAAGAAAACCCGTGGCCACAGAGGGTTTTGACTTTTAATGTGGTTTAGATTAAAATCCTATCTGTCTCCACAATTTCGAGGAGATTTTTGTTTTCTGTGTCAACTGAAGGCAATGAACTAAAACAAAGAACTTGACACGTACGGTCCCCAATGTACAAACAACTGACTGTCTCCACAGAAAATTAGAGGACAGACAAGTTGAAGTAACTTTTAAAAATGAATTCCTAGTTTTGTAATAAAGGCCACATGGTCGGCTCAAGTGAGGAGAGGCATAACTGATCAGCTTGAACCAAACACCACCACTGATTTCACCTTTTCATGCATTTTTTTCTTCATCCCAGGACACATCCCTGTGTCTTGGTCAATGGGAAGTGCAGGACTCACCTTCTCACTTAGCAGAGCATTGGTGGAATTAATTACTGAGCACTTAATCAAATCAAACAGTGAATGAATGTACTCTGAAGCAGGAGTTTGTGAAAAACACAAAGCAAAAAACAACACCATGGACTGAATTTTTGTGGTTGAATGTGAATCCCTTATCTGTACTCACTGGAACAATTCTGGTCTGGGTTGCACACAAACTTATTTTGTACACCAGAGTAGAACACAGTTCAACAAAGCAGAAAATTAATAGGAATGCCATTTGGAAGTTAGATCTTACAAACACCTTCTGTGAGATTTTAACACCACCAGACTCCAGATTCTGCCCTAATTTGGTAATAAACTGATATTCTGAACCCCATCATAAAAATACCCCAAAACCAAACTCAACCTTGCCTCCTCTGGGCATCATTATTAGCAAAAAATCGCTGAACAATAACGTTGGCACCGTAAGTTCAAGCAAGGAACAGCACTTGCAAAGGTTTTGGATGTGAGCTGAAAACCCATTTAGTTAGGAATATTTTATTGTGGAAAAGGACGTGGAAACAGAAAATAAGTTAAAAATGATAAAGAGACCTGAATAGAAAACCCGTGGTTATAAATGGAACGGTCGCTGTGAGCAGACAGTTCTGTACATCCACATCTGTTCCAGTTCAAAGCAGTTCATGTGAACCAGGGGAAGAAACTATTTTTTCCTTCAGCTTCAGTGCTGCAAACCTAAGTCTGGCCAGGGCACAGAGCGGGAAGAGGGAGAAACCACCACCACTGCACGGGCTCAACCCAAGTTTCAAGGAGATGGGGCTGCCACCAACATCTCTCCTTGCCTTTGCCCATGTTAAAACACACTTAGAAGAGAGCAGCAACATTTGCAAACACTTAGGGCAATTAAAGCTGTTTGTTTTTGCTAAAACCAAGCTTAAAAGCTCTGGTTTTGTTCCTCCACTCACAGATAGTTTCTGTTTCACAACTGTCCCTTCTGGGGCCACTTTGATGATAACGTGGGAAAAGCAGACAGAGCAGCCGAACGGGGAAATAAATATATAAAAATAACAGGGCTGCTCCAGGATTCATTCAGGTTCCAGAGGAGCTCAGATTTCCTGCCTGTGGATGGCTGAAACATTTTCTCTACCCGGTTCTGGCTTTGTTTCTGTAATATCCACTTTTCTCCATCTTTTGAATTTTAAAAACTAATTTTTTTTTAAAAAAAAGGATAACAAAGAAAGCAGTGGCAAGAAAAATGTGATGGAGAGAAACAGAAAGAGCGATGGTCTCAAACTTGAGAAGGGGTAAAAGCTGGAATTAGCTCCCTGTTTTGGTCTGACAGCAACACAAAACTCCAGAGGAAAGACGATCCCCCGTAATAATCTGCTTATGAGAAATCTTTACTTTCCTACTTACATTATTAAATGACAGCACAATATATACCGTTTGCCCAATGCATGAGATTTAAATGCCTATTTGTTTTTTTGGTTTTGTTGGTTTTTTTTTTTAACATCAGGTTGTTCACATTAAGGTTGAAATATGTTTGGTAGGGTCCCTGATTTTATTTGCCACGTGAAGAACATGAAAGCTTCCTGCAAACCAACTCTGCTCCTGATGGACAGCGTGCTCCAGTCAGTCAATACAGAGCAATTGCTGCTCTGAAATCAATCACAGGCTCTCAGGAACTGCTTCAACGGGGTTTTACTTGAAAGATTTAGTGCCATGACTGAGGAGAGGCTGAACTCCTTAACTACCATCAGACATGTGCTTCGCTTCCAAAATAAGGAGGGGTGGCAAAGTCTCCACTGGATTCTAGAGCAAGCTACCTGAAATGCAAAGGTTTTCATTAAATCATCCTCAAACCCCCTGAAACAGATGCAAGATGTGTTGTGAAATACTGCTCACATCAGGTGGAGCAGACACTGTGGAGGGTGGGGAGTGAGCTGCAGATTTCCCGTGAAAACAGGGATGTGTGGAAGCTGTTGGGACACACGGGAGGGTCTCCTGCTCAGTTGCCCACTTGCCACCAAAACCAGGGCTATTTGTACACTTAAGTGCTTTCCTGGACGAGGGCCAGAGGGCACAGCAAATTGCAGGATACAGCCCCGATGAGCTATTTTGAGAAAACACACTGAGGAGAAAGAGAGAAAGGAAAGCTTTCATTAATTTATATTATCAAGACAACAAAGATCTTGTTTTGGAAACGATAATCCGGTTCTTTTAACTGAAAGCTCCTTAGATGCTAAAAGAAGGAACTTTAAAAATTCAATTAACTCATCTGCCATTTAGAAACTATTAGCTTTAAAAGGCTTAGATTTGATTTCTATGCCTCTGGTATGTAACAATGTTTAAAATCTAACCCAAAACCAGTTTCTGCTCTTCCCCTGAGAGTTAGTACGTGGTCTTTGGTTTTTATCACCCAGCTATTCATTTATATTGTTAGATGGGCCTTAAATGGTTAGGATTAATCAAAAATACTTTATCCCAACACAAAAAAGACAAGTCATTACAGCAGAGTAAGAATGGTACCGGTGAGCATAATTTCTCTTGCAATCCATGACTTATCATTAATTCTTGGTGTGTTTGAGAGAGCAGATTCTTTCTTAAATGAAAATGATCAGCTGCAATTTTAAAAAAATAAGCTGTTTCATTTGGGCCAGATTTTAGAGTGTGATGACACCCATCAGTCAAAAGTAAACAGCAGAATAAATAAGCACAGCCTGATAGTCTAAACTCCAGTTCTGAATTAAGGAGCACTTAGAGCACTTTCACCCTATTTAATTTGGGTTTAATACACACTGCTCTGCTTCCACCCTCACCTACACATTGCACGTGGTCTTACCCTGGACAAGTATTTTCTTCTCTCAGCTGAACCCATGTCAAGTGAACTAAAATGACAAATCTTGTTTTCTGTTACCTGTCAAGCCCATAAATTCAACATATTCACTCTTGTCCTACAACAGAAGTTGTGCAACAGCAAATGAACGCAATGCAAATTAAGTTGATGGGTTCTCTTGATGTCTCAATAAAATTTGTGAAGTCCTCTAAGATCCATGGGTAAAGAAGTACTTTGCACTTCTAAAACATGTGCAAAAGGGCTGGGACATGATTTGGGTGTTCAGCCTTTGCCTCTCAACCTGATTCCCAACCACCATTAGCTAAAGAAGGATCTCCTGCATGTCCTTGAGTACAACTGTTCAGAAAGGGGAGCTGTTCCTATTCCAAGAGCCCAAACATCATCTTACATCTCAGGGCACATGAAGTAAAAATATTTCTACAAAATGACTGAATTTGAAGTACAGATCTGTAGCACAGAAATAATTGTCTCTGTTAGCTGAGGTATGTCCTGGCAACGTACCTTAAGCTGCTCCCTCGTGCCTTTAGGCACTCTCAGCTTCCTGCCAAATGGATTATTGACAGCAATTGTAAAGATGAAACAACATTTCAAATCTATGTCCCTGTCGATGTCAACACTAAACCCCAGAAGACTGTTCACAGACAAATTGATGGAGCTGCAAACACAACCCTACTAGTACAGTGCTGATATCCATATCCCCAGAAACCCTGAAAGGAAAGTTAAGGATCACTCAATTCACACCCTCTGAACAATCAGTCCTGCTGACTGGAAAAAAAAAAAACGGAGTATGTTGACACTCACTCTTCATTATTCTGTTAGCCAGCAAGTCCACTTCTCCCACAGGACACATACCTTGATACACAGAGCTCCAGAGAGCACCAATTCCTATTGTCCAGTACATCTTACGTCTTTCCTACTTCACATACCTCCTAACACAGAGATGTGCTGCTTAGCCACAAAGAGAGGTACCCCCAAGGCATATTCTGGCCAAGAAAATGATGCTCAGGATGTTTTAGGTTAGATTGCTTCACATTTCTAACGAGTAAACAAAATTATAGCATGTTCTGCTACTGATGTGCAGAGGCAGTCTTAAATTTTAGTGGGCAAATACCAAAAGGAGACTACTACCTTAAAATTCCTGGTAACATTCATTTATTTTCAGATCTGTTTCATTCAAGTTTATGGTTGGTTTGGGCCACACTACCAGCAGCATGAGGAACTGCCTGTATGCCCCAGGAGAGTGAATTTGTGAAAGCATGGTGCTTGAGCTGATTAAATGAGAGCACCTGTTGCTTTGGATGTTGGGCTGATCAACAATCCTTAGGGATTGTGTGAGAGCAATAATTAACTGGCATCTCACTCTGGTTTTTATTATTTTAGCGATAAACTAACCTTAAAATTCTTTTATATACTTTTAATTCTTAAAATACTTTTAATTCTTAAAATACTTTTAATTCTTAAAATACTTTCAATTCTTAAAATACTTTCAATTACTTTTTTTTTTTTAACTCTTTGCCCAGAGCTGCAAGGTCTTACCACCTTGGAAGAAGATGCAGAAAGCAGCAGTGGGCAGTCTTTCATCTCCATATTTCATGTGTGAGACCCCCGAGGCACAGCCCCAGGGCCAGCCTCTTCCCTCCACGACCCCTAAGCTGGAACTCCTACACCTGGCTAAAATCCTGGAAAAAGCCTGGCTCCACATCCTTACTTTGTGACTCAGGCTCATTTCTGTTTATACTCGAGTGAGCTGAAGAATGATGATGACTAGTAGCTATATAGATAAATAAAGTATATTAAGTCACAGGAAGTAAAAAAGGGAAAACCATTAATTTATTTTTAGAAACCTGTCCTTGCCATTCATCAGAAAAAGAACATTCAAAAGTATGCAGCGAGATACAAGCATCTGGATGAGGTTTGCTGACCAAATACCAACATTGAGACTACACACAGAGAACCATTCTCCTTCTTTAGACCAGTCTCAGACTCTGTGCCAGGAGCACAGGATGCAGACAATAATGCAGTAGTTTCCACTAGTGAGCCTGGGGAAAGGGTGCTTTCACCACATTGCTACAGTTTGCTTAGTCTCACCCTTCCAGTGGTCCCACAGCTGGTACCTCCCCTCCAGACACATCGTGGCACCAGCTGGTACATCCCAAACTGTTCCACACACACCTTCCATCAGCGGTGTCCCCACCAGGCTAAACACATGAGAAAAGGTCTCAAGGTCTAGATCAGCTTCTCCATGGGAATAGACCAAGGTCCTGCACCTCAGCTGGGGCAATCCCAAGCACAGACACAGGCAGGGCAGGGAATGGATTGAGAGCAGCCCTGAGGAGGAGGAGTTGGGGGTGTTGGTGGATGAGGAGCTCAATATGAGCTGTCGGTGTTGGGCTGCATCAAAACCAGCGTGGCCAGCCGGTTGAGGGAGGTGACTTTGCACCTCTATCCTGGAGCATCGTGTCCAGCTGAGGGTCCCCAACATGAGAAGGATGTGGATGTGCTGGAGCAAGTCCAGAGGAGGCCATGAAGACGCTCAGAGGGCTGGAGCCATGTATGAAGACAGGCTGGGAGAGCTGAGGTTGGTCACCCTAGAGAAGAGAAGGCTCTGAGAAGACCTTAGAACTCCTAAAAGGGGCTCCAGGAGACCTGGAGAGGAACTTTGGACCAGGGTACCTAGTAATAGGATGAGGGGGAATGTCTTCAAGCAGGGAGGGCAGGTTTAGATTAGGTAGTAGGAAGAAATTCTTTACTGTGAGGGTGGTGAGGCACTGGAACAGGTTGCCCAAAGAAGATGTGCCTGCCCCATCCCTGCAAGTGTTCAGGCTAGAAGGGGTTTTGAGCTACCTGTTCTGGTGGAAGGTGTCCCTGCCCTTGGCAGGGGGTTTGAAACGAGATGAGCTTTGTGGTCCCTTCCAACCCAAACCATTCTGTGATTCTCCGACAATGCCAATGCTAATGACAACCAAAGAGGTGATTTAATATGGAGCTGGCACACAGGCACACAGCAGTGAATGCAGTACGCCCACACAACCCTTCTTCTTCCTTCTCTCCCTGGTTTGCCAAAATTCCATGAATCCATCACTACAAAACCTTTTCAGGACAATAGCACCGCAACACACTGTGATGAATGGGATGGTATTTGCATAAAAGCTTCCATCTTTTGCAGTCTGCAGTAGATTTTTTTTTTTCTTTCCCTGGGCAATCATACCACAAGCATAAAGTCACACCATATTTTGAGTCTTTGACTGCCAAAATCTGGGAGGAATTGCAAAGCACATCCATTGACATATCTAGCGGTGCGCCGTCAGCCAAGATGCCATAGTACAAATGGTCAGACATAAATACAGGATGGGGTTTTCTTTGACTGTCACTGCTGCACTGAACTAGTGTCTGTCACCTTCCCTACTTCAAAGCAGTAAAAACCCCAAAACTTTGAATGATGCTCAGCCCTGAAACGTCCACCTTGGCTCTTTTTCTGCTTCTGAAGAACAATTATAAGACTCCCGCTACATCAGGTTAAAAAGTAGAGTTTCAAAATGTATTCAGAGGACTCTGAGTTCATTACTTTTACCTCCATGATGTCACTGAAGTCAGTATCTGCTCACTTTTCCTATTCAATTTTTTAACAATGTGTCCTGGATCTGCACTGGAAATGTAATTTAGTTGCTAGACTTTTTCCTTTTTTCACTAATTTAATGCTCTGTAATGTATTTCTCTCTCCCTGGACCAATTTTTTTTCTTACTGAACGTCACTTATCAACACACAGATCCCTATTGCAATATTCCAAGCAGGATATCAGCTGACGTCAATGAAGAAGTACAAGGGGCAACAAATATTTGCAATGTGTTTAGAAAACAGAGGGTTTTTTTTCTCATTTTAGTACACACTCATCAAGTTTCTCCCTCCGTAGGATACAAACAGAGGGAGAGGCAAAAGAGCAGGACTGGGAGCCAGGAACACATAACTTGTATTGTTGTGTATCACTGCTGTCATGACAGAAGTTAAATAATTTCTAAGATATAAAAAGAGCAGTTAATGCCTGCGAACCACTTAGGCTTTTCATAACAGATTACAGATTTTAAAACTCCCCCAGATCACTTACAGTTGCGTGGGAAAAGTCTTAGGTGTTTGTGTCAGCTTCAAAAAAGAAAAGGTTCCAGCTTGCAGAGCTGCAGTCCGAAAGGACATCTCAGTAATTGTATACATTATTAATATGCCACTGATAGGAATAAGAATGTACATCCAGGTCCTACCACGGATACAGAGCTGCCAAGAATAAATCAGATATGCAGATAAGGTAAGCAGGCAAAGATATTAAAGAGGAATGGCGCTGGATCTGGTGTTGCCACTATCTTTCCATCAGTTCAAATCTGGAAATAGTTCCCGTAATGGCTGGAAGGACAGACTGCCAGTAGAAGGTTCAAAAATGTGAACTGTGGGAGTCTGAAGAAGACAGAAAACACTGGCATGTGGGCCAGCCACAGAGCAGAGGCAGGGACAAGACACTGGGAACAGCAAAGGGAGCTGAAACGGGAGGACCCACGGAGCAGCACAAAGGAACAGAACAAACGGAGCGAGGATGTACACGGGGACACGGGTCAGCTGCTGCAGATAAAGGCTAAAGGATACAGGGAGGTTAGGGGGCAGGGAGAAGGGCTGGCCCTCCCACCAGGATGTAGTACTACTTTCAGAAATAGAGGGACGAGGGATACAAATCAAAGGCTAAACCAAATAAATAAGAATCCGTTTCCCTGGAGGGCCTGTGGGCTTGCCTGCGAAGCAGCCGTGGTGACTAATGCAGCCCAGCACGAGGAGCTTTGCTTCCTGTGCATTCCCAGCCTCCCAAGCGAGGCAGCCTCTGTGGCTGTTGCTAAAAGGCCTGAATTCACCACAAATTACCTCTCAGGAACAACGAGAGGTAACACCACTATCTTTTTTTTTGCTCTTCAGAGCGGCAGAAGGGAGTCGCGCAGCGTCAGTGACATTGCTTAGATCTAACAGCTGGCACAAGATGACTTAGCACCACTGAAAATAACACCCTGATAGGGTCTCAGCAAAGCTGCCAACCCCTGAAAATTTGTCATTTGTAAAACCCCTCTCGGGGTTTGTACCTATGGCAGAACTGCAAGTCCTGCCATAATCTCCAGTTGGCCTGCAAACACGGGTGAGGTCAGAAAGGTTAATGTTCCCACCCTCAGCAAAACATCTTCTGCAGTCTCTGAAATTAAGCACAACTATTTCCAGCTTGGCTTGTATAATAAGGTATGAGGCTGTGTGCAGAAAGGCTTTCTCAGAATCTCTGAAAACACTTGTAAGAAATAAGGAAAGTGGTGCCTTCTGTTCCTGGAGCTCACCAGACCAACAGTTCACCTGCACAGTGACCCAACAGTACTTCCACATGAAAATGACCCGTTTCTATATGAAATGCATATTTGATAGGGTAAATTCTCCAAACTCCCCATCATCTTGCCCAAGGACAAGGACTTTGGACAGGCTCTCCTATGGAGCCTGCCTGGTGCTTCTGGCTTGCACAGCTCTTGTCCCTGTGCTGACTGCCCTCTGCAGCAAACGAGGATAAAGCAGAGGAATCAGCCTTCCCACGGCACAGGGCAAAGGTTTACAAGTACCTTGATAATACAGAGCAGGATGCTCAGCTCTGAGCGGAGGTTGATGGGATCTCTTTCCCCGCAAGTCCCAAACCTTGCTGCACAGTGCAACACAACCATCTATTTAGCTCTATGATCTCAGTGGGAACAGCTTCTCCCTGCTGGAGAAGTTTCTGGTCAGCAGTGTACCAGAGGGGATCTTGCTGAGGACCAGCTGCATAAGATGCCAGGCATGCCCAGCGAGTGCCAAGTACCCCCAACAAAACGGGGGGGGGGGGGAAAGATGAGTAAACTTGGCATTCATCAGCCTTTCACACAGTAAATTCCTGTTTATCATGCCTGTTACAGCCCCTGCCTTTCCTCCTCTCCCCAAAGTGATTCTAATTTAAAGTGAGCCTTATTTTCCAACCACAGCACGTCCCCAAGCATTTCCTCTTCTCGAAATCGCCAGAATTCAAAGGGTGCAGCGCAAGTCAGGAGGGACATTTTTCCCTTCCCGATGCCAACAACTGCTGCTCCTTCCCAGGGTCACTCTCCCTCCTCCCGTTCTGGCACGCTGCTTTTACCCCATATTTCACGTCACGCCCGTACGACCGCAGCGAGCGGCCGGAGAGCCACACGTGCCTTCCCGGCTCACCCACCACACCTGGCTCGGCAATTCCCACTGCCTCGGTGCCCTGCAGGAGCAGCTCCCAGGGGCTGACAGAGCGCCCTGCTTGCTGCCAGTCCTGGGCAGGACCGAGGCACAAAGTCGGAGCCGCTGCCCCGGCCGCACGCGCGCTCGCCCCCAGAAATTAATAAGTTATCACGGCAAATTAAAATGCTAAGTTAATGATGTGCATGACTGCAAGTTACAGAGCTGGAAAAGAAGTCCTAATTAAATCAATACAGTTATTAGTCCCTTGTCATCTCTGATTAATTATTAGCCTAATATGCTTCATCATTTTCACTGTTAATGGAAATAGCTGCAGTGCTACCATGGGAAGCAGGGCAATATGGACCAAAAACCTACAGAGCTCTGCTGGAAGTCCCAGCCTTGGATTGAGCAGTGTATTCCAGAGAAAAGGGGAAAAACATTTCATTTTCTGGGGTGAGAGTCTGACAACATTTAAGCTGGTGACAAAACTCTCCCATGGGAGAGTTTTCAAAGGGGGTTTTCAGGGAATTTTTGAATCCTAAACCTGTGCTCAGTCCTGAGCACTTGTCCCCCGTGCCTCTAAGCTTTTCTCTGAAGTGACAGGACATCACCATGGTCCTCTTAGAAGCCAACATGCCAGTACCTTTCCCCTGAGCCCACCCCAATTCTGACCCTCATCCAGTCTTTATCAGATGCACTTGTTACCCCAGGACATAAAGAAGGAGTTGCATATAATAAGCTGACAGGCATCAGCTGCAACGCCTGGCTCCTTAGGGCACAGATGTAGCTGGGGACACCTGTCCTTTCATGCCACCAAAAGAGCCAAAAATAATGTGCTGAGGTCACTTTTTTCCTTGTGAGCCATAAGTTAAACAGTCCTTTGGATGTAGGCGACAGATAGTATTTACCCAGAGCTTATAGGAGCACAGGTTTTTCCCCCTTGTTTTCCTGTCTTCCATCATCCTCTCACTGACCCCAAATTTTTTCCCAACTCCTCGTAACAAGCAAGTCTCCTTTGCTGTCTGGGGGAGGTTTTCTGAGTACAAAGACCAAGTACAAACATTAAGGCTGGGTCTCCACACGTCTCTCCAGCAATAAATGCAGAAGTTACCAAACAACTGGGTAGGATTTGTACCCCAATACATGGCTGTGCCATGTAATAAGAAAGGAGTTTCATCTTATAACCAGCTTTTACAAACAAGCTCTTTTGGATAGGTTATCAACAGAAACACAAACATGCACTTCAGAGAGCAAAAAACTGCTCCTTGAACTCATCAATGAAGCTGGTGTACAGTGCTCGTGCTGCTAATGGGTGACTCAGTAAATTAAATAACGTCACTGCAAAATACTACGTTTTCCAAAGATGAAAAAAAGCCACTCAAAAAGATTTCTCAGGACTCTCACCCTATCGCTGCGATTGCCTCATGATAAATTGCCACCTGCCCCGTGAGTAATGGTGGAGTTTCTAGTGCCATTTTATCATGTAGTCCTCTTACAGATATCTCCGTCAATGTACTGTGACAACACTTCGGCTTCCCCTGCTTTCCATGACAGTTTTGAAAAGTTCAAGCTCCTTATTTTCATAAAGAAGTTAAGGTGGGACAACCAGCAGAACACAGAAACCCAGTCTCCCCGGTATTAAGATACAAAGCCCACCTGTTTTGTGTCAGACATTAAAGTTTTCATTCTGAGCGCTCTGACCAGCCTATGGTTTGATGAGCAAACAGCATTTCTTTTAGAAATGGGCTGAACTCTGATGAAATATCTGGCCATTTAATGAGTAGGCTCCAGGATAACGGTTTTCGTGGGAATCCAAAAAGAGGGAGTGAAGAAAAGGGCTCCCTGTGCTATTCTTAGCTGCCACCAGTTAGATTTGGAATTTTGATTGTAAAGCGTGGAATTTATAAATGGTGCCATGCTAAATTTACTTCATTTGTATACAATTCAGCCGGATAATCAAATGTGTTCCAGTATGTTCCTGGTTAGCATCTCAGTCCCAGTTTTATTGTCTCTAAACTGGGAGAAAAATGCGCTCAGTAAATAGTACTCACAAAATTTGTGTTCCAATGCCTGTGTGCGAAGGTTTTATATACACAGGGTATGTGTGTGAAGATTTTATATAAATGCACATGTGGGTGCACATGCATGCACACAGGCACCGAGCTGTGATTTATTTCTAGAGGGAAGCCAAGGAAATTCCCACCCCCTACCACTTAAACGATCTGCTCTTTGGCTCCAAACGCTCTGTAACTTCTCAGCCAAGGAATGTATTGTCCCCTTCCAATATATATAATTTATTTTGCTGCACACATTAGTTAATGATACCCAGATACATGATTTAGTCAGTTCTGTAAAAGCATTACTGACAATCTCGGACAGACCCATTTCATTTAGTGAGATTTTTCTTTTTTTTTTTTTTTTTTTTTTAGCTCGACTTCCGCGGCACAGCGTGAACTAACAGCAATCATCACCTCAAGGATTTGTCACATATACTTTGTACTCCGGCAATTTCCCACAATTAGATTGGCTTCCCGGGGCTAGACGAGCTTTTAATTACAATATTAAGTCAGGTTAAAAGGACTTTACACCGTTTTGGGGGGGGCGGAGATGGGACAAAGCTATTTCATTCCGCCGCTACTCCGCGGAGATTATTTCTGGATTTTTAAAAATAGTCGATGAAACGCTAATAATAAATCCCTTATCGGGGCAGGCGGGGCGGCCCGCGGAGCCCGTCCCCGGCCGGGCAGGAGCGTCCCCCCATCCCGCACCGTTCCCGCCGCGGCCGGACACTTACGCGGTCCCCAAGGCGCGGCGGCCGGCAGCCTGCGCAGGTGGATCTCATCCTTATCCATCGCCCGTCCGAGCCCTGCAGCCCGCCTGGACTTGGTACCACACCGAACTTGCCAGGATCCCTCCTCCTCCTCCTCCTGCTGCTGTTTCTCCTCCCTTTTTTCTCCCTCCTTCCCGCGGCGCCTGTCGGGAGGGCGCGCTCACTCCTGCGAGCGGCTTCCGCCGCCCCCGGCAGCATCTTTAAATAACGGGCGGCCCGGCCCGCCGGAAGCGCGCCCTCGCGGGCATCACCGCCCTCCTTCCTCCCTCTTCCCTTCCTCCTTCCCTCCCTCCCTCCCTCCCTCCCGGCGGCGCCGCCCCCGCGGAGCCCCGCGCGCTAGCCTGCGCTGACCTTGGCGGCGCGAGCGCCCGCGGAAGGTCGGCGGTGGGAGCCACATCCGCCGAAGAGCTCAAGACCCTCGCAATTAAGTCATTTCCCAGCTCCCTTTCCTATTAATTTTATATTTTTTTTTATCACGCTCCCGCGCCTCCTGCGTCTCCGCAAAAATAAAGGAGTTTAACAAAAAAAAAAAAAAAAAAAAAAAAAAGAAACAGAAAGAAAAAGCGCGGCGGGGTGCGCTGTTGAAGCCCCGCGTTGTTTGGGGGTGACCGGCCCCCTCCCCGGTTCGCCGCCCCGTGTTTCCTGCTGTCCCAGTGGGAAAGGTGACAGGGTTGGCAAGTGGGGAAGCGGTGACAAAGCTTGTCCTCCGCCCCGCTGGCTGCCGGGGCGCCCTGTCTCTTGGGGATGGTCCTGTGCAGGGCTAAGGGTTGGACTCGATGGTCCTTGTGGGTCCCTTCCAACTCGGCATGTTCTTTGATCTCCCGGGGAGGCTGTGACTGCCACCCCCCTCCTCTCCCAGCTCTGGTCCAGGAGGGATGCTCTGGATGTCACCGTACGCACCAACCAAGTCACACCCTCAAAGAATACCACCGGGTTACTTTTCTCAACTTTGTTTTTTAGGAATGTGAGGTGTAAAACAGCTGCCACTTGCCTTTTACACCTCCTGCTGGGTGGCTGCAGGATTTGTGCAGGATTTTGAGCAGGATTCCAGGCTTGTTCATCCCCACGGATTTAAACCCCTCTTCAGTGCCCCCCACGGATTCCTTGGTCTTCTCCAAATTCACTGCCAGAGCCTGTGCTGTGCTGCAGAAACCCTCTTAGGCAAAACTGACACACATTTATCTGCACCATTCTCTGACTGTTTTCCCTTATTTTTTATTTTTTTTTTTAAATCTCAGACAAGCACTTAACCCTCAAAAACTCGAAGAGAAGCGTGCAAGGGCTCTGCCAGAAGGAAGCAGGCTTGGCAGGCTTCCCAGCTTCTGGCAGTCAGACCCCAAGCACCCCACATTTGTCACAGCTCCTGCTGCACCCAGGCCCTTCCTGGTCCCCTTGCACCCCCAAAAGGGACATTGCTGAGTGGCATCTTGCTGGTGGTACTCAGGAATCAGGGAGCCCAGCCCAGGGGTAGCAGAGGGGTGCCCACCTGGTGACAGCAAGCAGACACTGTTCTCACTTAGATCAGGGGTCTAGTTCCACCCTCAGCCCCCCTTTGCTACCCAAAAGACAGCAGGTTACAGCTCAGGTATCCCTGGGGGACAGTGTTCTTAAAATTGTAAAAGCATCTTTCCTGGGTTGGTTGGAAGTTTGACAGGAGGGACAGAAAACACGTTATAATAAATACATAACCCAGGGAATTTACATGCATGGACTTTTCCTTCATGGAATATAAACCCTCAAGGCTTTGAGCCCGGATGCTTTCAGGCTACATTTCATACCTTTTAGCTCCTTTTTTGACTTTTGGGATTTTTTTTGGGACAGTATGGATTGGACTATTTTTAAAATGCCCATCACTTAGTTTATTCTTAGCAGAAGAGAGGGCGAGTAGATTGTGTTGCACTGAAGCCTCAGTTACCAGCTTGATTAACCCAGGATCAAAGGCACTTGGGAACGTGCTCTTTTCCCTTTGCCTGAAATTAATTTATTTTGGATGGAGATTTGCGACAGAACCAAATGTGGGCACGAGACCAACATATATATTTGTTTTACGGATGTGAAACACAAAGAAATCTGGAAATAATGCTGGATTCCAGTGTCCTATCTCATCATGACCACAAACTCCACGAGCATCTGCTGAGTACAGCTGGGGTGGGAACCCAGCCTGGATATATGCACAGGGCAGCACAGAATGTGCCTTCACCACTGAAGTGATACCTTTTCTGTGGGTAATTCCCTACTGAAAGCCCAGCCAGAGGTGGACCAGCTGATTGATGGCATCATTCTGCAAGAGGCTTTAGGAAGTTTTAGTCTGACAAGCAGGATTTCCAAAATTAAGCTTGTATTCCAGCTCCCCAAGTGGAAAAAAAAGTAAAAATAAAATTGACATTACTGCCTCATTCCAAGTGTTTAAGTGTTAACAGGCAATTTTTACTTTTAAAGTGTCCTGAAAATTAAAATACATGAATTGCCTGGTATTATTTCAGAAGGTCCCGGGGCTGACATGGCCCAGATTTGAGTGGAAGTGGAAAAATCTCCGTGTGCTGTGGAACCTGTGCTCCACCCAGTAGTACTGAGAGGCAGGACAACAAGCTTCCTTCCCACTCCCCTAGATGAGCTCTAGCACATCCTTGAGCTGCTTTGGAGAAGCCTGTTGTTGGAAACTGATATAAAGACAATGGGAAAACATCTGGACGGAGCCTGCCTGACCTCCATCCCTCTGTCCTGCTTCTCCACACTACTTTCTTTACTTTTTAATATTCCCTGGGCTCCTCTGTGTGGGCACGTGGGCTTTTTAATTGCAGATTACCACGGGCTGGACCACTGGTGCACCTGAAGGGACAGAACTGCTCAGGCTCCGACCACGCACGAGAGCAGAGGAAACACGATTTGTCTTTTCAAGAGCCCCACGAGCTAAAATAGGCTGTTGGGATGACAGGAAGCAGAGACTCCAGCTCCAGTTTTCTTCCTCAGCGTGTGATAAACCCAGTGTGCCACCCCAACACGTACTTGTGAGAAGGGTGGCGAAGGGGTGGAGGATCTACTGTCTGTGCAATAAAACAAAATAGTGCCTTCTTAACGGCTAGGAAGGCGACAGCGAAGCTTGGCATCCACACCTATTGCTGGAAATATTTACAGTCTGCTCCTGCAAAATGTACTGTGTACCTTCATAACAATAATAATGCAGTTCTTGGCTCCTGTGTTTGGAAGCTGAGCGGAGGCTCTGGGTGCTCAGGGTGCTCACGCTCCCGGGAAATGCCTGCGTGTGACGCCGGCCCCACCATCCCAAACGCCAAACCAACCAACCAGCCCACCAACCTCCTCCCTGCCTCGGAGTTGCCTCTGAACTATTTTTATGAGGTCTTTTACACTTTTGAGGGGCACTCAGTGAAGGCAGGGATACGCTCCAGCTCTCTGTTCAGCTGGGGCATCCAGAGATAAGAGCCCATATCCCTGGCAGCCTCCCGAAAACAGCATGAACACAATCACATGACGGTGAAACAAACCCTGGCTGTTGCTGTGACAGCAGTGGAGCCCCTGCTCCTCACCTTCACCACTACACACAACACACTCCCTGCCTGTCATTGACTCACAAGCAAAAAAAGTGGGTGTGTTGTGCAGAATCATGTTCCAGAGAGCCCCAAAAGCACAGGCAACGTGGGAAAGATAAACAGGGAATGGTAAGTCACAATATAAAAACTAAGGTATACCCACAGAAATTAGTAGGTGGCAAGATGAAAAAAATAAGAAAAGGGTTTTTTCCATGTAATAAACTGAAACCATAAGATTCTTGTGTAAATTACTATATAATGGTAAATATAACAAAACTATGGAGCATTGTTACATTTTCATGAGATACAAGTCAAGTCAGAAGCAATTTTTTTTTTTTTTTGAAAAGGGATGAGAAATATTTGTGAAAAATAGCTCCAGTGGTGTCTACTGTACAAAGTGGTCTGGCTATAATTTTCAGCTGAGTAAGCTCTTAAGCCTCTGATGGTTGGAAAGGCATTTGTAGGGAAGGATGTTCTGTTTCTAATCTCCTTTTCTTGCTACTTACCACTGACAGACACTGGGTCCTGGGCTAGATGGACCTCAGAGTATGGCAATTCTCGTGGCTGGATATATACATCCAGAGCTCATGTACCTAAAGCACAGAATATTTTGTGTGTTTTGAACTCATTCATGTCAAGCACAGGCACTTCTGTGCATGCTTATGTTAAATATTACTTCTGTGAACAGTCTCTGCTTCTTTTTTTTCTAATTTTTTTTGTGTGTGTGTGTTTTAACATTTTCCCAAAGCTGAGTGAGAAAAACTTGAGTGCTGTTTATAAGTAACAATGCACCAAGTATGTGCTCAAATCTGCAGGTGGTTTAAGGACTGAATAAAACAATGCCTGTAGTGACAAACATCCACTACCTTGCCTTGTGCCAGTGACAGAAGCAGGCTGGGGGTCACGTGTTGCCTAAATTAAGAATAAATACTTAGGATGACTGATTTTCACAAGTTTAGACGATGTAAGAGAAGTGGAAAATGAAGGAAAAAAAGAAATTAAAAGACAATCCTCTCCCTGCTTCTACATACATGAGGACTGTTCCCTTTCTCACGTCCCCATGAAACACTTTCACTAGTTGCTATTAGGCACTAGGATGGGAAACACGCAGGGTTTTCCCATTAATGCTGCCCAAGTTTCCAAGTGTCATTTTACAAAAAGTCAGAGGAACCTCCCACTTCTTCCCTCTGCAATTTACAGTTGAAAGTAACACCACCCAAGAGCCCAGCCAGGGCTTTGAAATGAAATTAGGAGATGCTGTAAGCTGTGTTCACAGGAGAAGGTTTGACTCAGACCATGTGAGTCACAGCTGGTCTCTGATTCTCCCCTTGCTACTGATGGAAGGAAATTATGACAGCCTTGGCTTGCACAGCTGCACCAGCCAGAGGGGTGGGGGAGTGAAACCGAGCCCACTCCCAATTTTTTTAGACTCTCTGCAGTTGGATCCAGTCCCCCTCTCTGTCCCAAGGCAGATTCAACTGGACCCAAGCTACTGCTGATCTGAGTTTCCTGACTCCTTTTCTCCTTTTGATGAGATTGCCATCATCCCTTTCAAGCTCCTGTGGGAATCTGGTGCTATGCTTAAAATTACCCTTGCATTTAGAGAAGTTTTTCCTAATCTCAATCCCTTCTTGCTATAGGGCAAGTCTGCTGGTCCATGGCCATTTCCATTAGACATAGCAGTGTATGTTCCCTGCTCTTTGATCTGTGACTAACAGGAGCAGCTATTGATTACCTTCTTGAACTGAATCTGATGGGAAAAATCAAAATTATCATGTATCTTTGCTTTTCTTCTTATTTTTTTTCTTTTTGTGGTGTACAGTCCAAAGCAAAAATCAACCCACAGTGCTCCCATGTGCAAAGTGCAGCTGCATGCTACAACCTGCCCCCTGCATCTTTGGTCTTAAGCAATGAAGGTAAAATATATATATATATATATATAATATATAAAATTGCTTACCAGAAGTTACTCCTAGAGCTTAAGTCACTTGAATCATAAAGAGTAAAAAAAGGTGAAGCCTTTACTTGTGACTCCACTTGCCGCTCTTTGCATTTATGGGAGCCAGCATCTCCCTCAACAGGTATTTAGTCTAAGTGTCTTCTGCAACTTCGTTTTGAACCTGCAGTTGTTTCACCATTTATAATTGAAGCAGCGAAGCCTTTTGTTATAAGACACAAAGAGGCACTAACAATGACTCAGGCTAATACCCTTTAAGTGGCTTGGATACTGGAAGGCTGCAGCCCATGTGCTACAGTCATCCTACAGCAGAATTACCGTCCTGCACAGACTGGCAGCCCACTGAGAGACAAGTTTTTAGCACTTCATTAACGGTGATGGGAGTTTTGCCGTGAGCAGCAATGGTTTTCACATGCCAGGACCTAAATACTTTCATATCCTCGTTCATTATCAGCAGATATGCCACTAAAACAGCTCAAGATTTGTTATCCACTGGAGACTAGGCTCTGTAAAGCTCAGAGGCTTGACAGTGCTTGCAGAAGGAGATGCTGGTTCTTCCAGCCCCCCAGGATTACAGAGGTCACACCTACAGACCCAAACTATGGTGTTTTGCTCCCTGTCCATCCCACCTCCCAAGTCCCAGGAGCCCAAACTGACCTCCCTTTCCTGCCTCCAGCTCAGATGCCACAAACCAAGAAGCCCAAGGCCTTTTTATTCCCTGGTGACTTCTCAAGGATCCCTCCCTTCCCACAGCTCCAATCTGCCTGATGCTGAGGCTGCTCCTCTTCACTCAGGGGTTTCCAGCTGGCAGTGTGGCCACAGCTGGAAAAACCTGTATTAACTTTCCAGGTTTCTGCCACCTCTGGGGTGTGTGATCCTGTCACAAGGGCATTTTCTGCAGTGGCAGCTGACAATTTCAGACCATTATTTTACAACAACACTTCCCAAAAAGTAGAAAATTTGGACTTCTGTAAATGAGCGAAGACCTAAAGTAGTAACAGTACCATTTGTGGTATAACAGCAAAGAACCTGTTGCACTAATATTTGGATAATATTCCACATGCTCATGGGTCTGCTTTTTATTTCTATTTATTAAGAATTAAGAATTTAATTCTTACAGTGCCCTAAAATGGTCTATACACCAATTACCTACAAATATTATAAGGCCTTTCCATGGACATGAGACATTCCCAATGAAGTTGCACATGAGACTGTCAATGGATTGTAGGTTTAGATTCTATACTTTCATAGATTGTGTTACAACTAGTGGTTACCAGGGTTTTTTTGTGTCTTTGGTTGTTTGGGTTGGTTTTGGTTTTTCTGTTTGTTTTTTTTTTTTTGTTAAATATTCACAATTTATCTCCAAGGTGTTTGTGATTTAAACACGTGAATCACGAATTCAGTTGGGATCTCTGTGAAAACTCCCTAGAAACAAGAGAACAATGGGCTGAGAACCCAATCTGGGGCTGAGTCAACAGCAGGTTCATGGAGATTCACCAGCATTTTCCAAAACATGGATACCAGTGACCTGCCTGAGAAACTGAGAATGGTGAGCTTGGTTAAAGTAGTGTTCTGTTTTTCAGCCTCAAGCTGTGTTTCTGGAGGGCAGGTACCAAAAGAAAGAAATACAGAAGAATTTGAAGAAGGATGTTTTAATATGCAGTCATCCCTCTGAGACAGGGTATGCAGATCTTAGTAGGACAGAGCAGATGGTCTTGCTAGTCAGGGATGGTTGTATCCTCCATGTGCATGTCTTTGAACATCAAATGGATCCAAGAAAGAATATGGACATTTTTATGTTGTGCTTTGAATCTATATAAATGAAATAAGGCAGCGGTGATTGTTTCCTGGTGGGATTGAACACCACATACTTCCCTGCGTTTCATCTGTGAATACAACTCGCCTGTCTATACCCAGATGGGTAATTAAGATTAACAGAGCCATGCCATTTGTTATTGCACACAAATGAGCCATAAAAATGCCTCACTTGCAGCACAGAGCACACACACACATTGGTGTTTTAAAAACAAGTGGCTGACACTGGGTCCTGTGTGTTCCCACAGGTCTCTGCCTTCTTCAAAGCACGTGAAAATCAGGGTGGGAAGTCAGGCAAAGGAGGAAGGGATGACAAACCCAAGGTGACTCAAAAGCTGTAGCCATGGGCTAGGTTTAGATAAGAGAGGAGGGCTGGACAAGGAGGGATAAAAAGATTTGATAAAAAAAGTTTGTGCGCTCCTGGAGCCTTATTCACCGTGACTAAGCCAAAGTCAAACTTCTCTGATTAGCTCGTGTCAGGGGTAGGTGTGACATCCAGGCCATTTCTTCAGCTCCAGTGCCACCTTCTCCCCCTAATCTCAATAAATCTTTTTAGTTGCACCGCTCAGGAGTTGATCTGTCATTTGAGAATTTTTTTGCAGCTCGCCCTCCGGACTGTCCTCAAGGAAAGAGGAAAGGCTGTTCCACACCTGTTTTTGTCAGGACTGTGATCCAAGAGGTACCACATGAAGGAGTCTGTTGGGTTTTTTTTCTCAGAGGGGAGCTGTTTTTCAGGAGAACTCAAATCACAGCACAGAGGAAAACTGAACTTGAGTGGTTTTAGGAAGTTCTGTGCGAACCATTTCTGCAGGTCAAAGTGGGAAATAGATACATTCACACAAATTTCTGATGGTTCTGGCAGTTTCCTCTCAAAATCAGCTCTTGTTTTCAAAACACTGGGTCTTCAAGAGCTCTTAAAATTTGCTGGGTTCTGGTTTTTTTTAGCTGGGATGGTTGCCACCCACCCAGCCCGTGTCTGGTCATCCCATAACATGCTGCCATAGCCTTCTCAGCTGCTGGGTTGCTGACAGGGTTCCTCTCATGCTCCTGAGTCACAGCCAACTTGCTGGACACAATTTTCTTCCAGGACCACAGCAAAATGTTTACTTGCCCATATTGTACTGACCCAAATCCATCTGTGTTCATCCTGGAACTGAAAACCAGGCTTTTTGTTGTTTTTTTTTTCCCCCATCCTGCATTGTTGCACAAGAATAAGGGGGAGATCTGGTCATTAGTGACCACATATGTAACTTTTCTTTGGCCTATTTTATCAGCTTTTCCAATGCTAAAAAGACAAGACTTTATATATATATATATATAATTTTTTTCTACACAGTTCTTTTACTGTAACAGCAGGTTGAATTCCCCTGGGAAGATGCCAACACATGTACTGAGGATGAGGATATCAAGAGCTATGAGGTGAGGTACTTGGCACAAGGTCTGAAAGGGACCAGTGACACAATTAAGAGAACTTCCAGAGGCTGATTCTGCTCCAACTCCTTTTTCTCATGTGCAACCTGCACACCCAACAACTCACACACCTTGAGATAAAAGTACCTGAAAACAAGTCCACAGATACCTTTCACCATCAGAACACCGAGAGTATTATTTAATTATTGATTATATACATGGGAATGTTAAACTTAAATGAAGAGAAGAAATCACAGTGTTCCTTTTGAGTGTTTTTAAAATACTTTAAAAAAATACACTTATTATAAACTTATAAGTGCCTGTAATTTATCAGTGGCTTTAGTAACATCTGGAATAATGCAAAAACACTCCTGAAAAATTACAAGCTAAAACTCTGTTTTAAACTCTGAAAAAAAGCTTTAAAGAATCTTTTTTTTCCCCCCCTCTGCCCTAATTTTCACACAATTCTTAGGTATGGTTATTTAAGTCCTTCTCTATGAACACAACTGATCTTTATCATGTTCTTTTAAACACGAGGGGGCACCAACAAGCCAGTGGAGCAAGACAGAAACTGTTCACATACAATAAATCAGAAAAAAACCCTGTTACGACTCCTGATAACCTTCTGAAATGAGATGGATTTTGGAAATAAAGGAAAGCAATGTAATGTTTTATCTCTCTTGAATCTGAAACGACTGGGAAAGCAATCCCTGCCATGTGCATCTTATGCTGCCTCATTTCTTTTACATGGTAGAATTCGGATTATTTCCCACCACAGGTGCTTCCCTAGGAAGGTGGAATCCTGTTTTCTTGGTTTTGTAAAGGAGGAATCCAGCTCTGAAGCAAAAAAATACCAAATACCCCCCAGAATGCAAAGTTGAGACAAAGGACCATTAGTTTGTTTGTTTGTTTTACTATAGAAGTATCAGTTATGCTTGTGTTACTCAAATTTCCAGTCCTTTCTCAATTTCTTTGTATTTCCACAATAAAGCTGACTAAAAAGGAAGTCTTGGGAGATAAATTAAGATATGAAAGTTCTTAATATGGTGTGATCCCACCTGCTGAAATATGGGCATCTGCACATACAAACAAGCAGAACAGTGGAATTTATCCCAGTGCAGAGAGTGAGCACGAGACCCAAGCCCATGAACATTCCCAGAGCAGAGCTGTGGTGTGAGGGAAAGGCCATCTAAGCACTGCTTGAGCACCTTTGTCACTGCTGAGTTGCTGCTGTGCTTTTCTAGCCCCACTGCAAGGCCCCCTGTCAGGTTGGAAGGTTCCGTATGGGAAACATCAGCTGCTATTCATTTTCCCACTGCTGCTCATAAAAGAGAGCTGCATTCAAAGGAACACGATGTTTCAGTGCAGTGAATGAAAGCAAAGGCACCTCTGGGGCTTCAGTGAATGGTTTTGGCAGAGTATTTTTCTTTTCAGCTTTTCCCGACTTTCCCTTTTTCCTCCTCTTTTGACTTCAGATGCTGAAGGTTTCCTCCTGAGGTGTTTCCTGCTTTCTTAGCTGCACCCTCATTCCTCCTGGATTTTCTTTTTATGTTCTTTTAATTCTCAAGGTAACTCTCCCTCTAGCCCTTCCCTCTTCCCAGCCTAAACAAACACTGGTGGAAGGAGTTTTCAAAGACATTAACACTTCCCAGGTCAAATGGGGTCTCATGGGGGCTCTGTAACTGAGAGCTTGTTTAGGTTGGATGCTTAAGTCAGCAGGTAACAACCACAGGGAGGAAATACATTTTTTTTCCCAGTGCTACACTGTTTTCTTTCATTTAAAAATCACAGCTGAGCCCCTGCACAGCCCCATAGAGAGTTAAAATGTCTTTGCAATGTAGTCATACCATACACAGGTCAATTATACCATTCATGAGATGATGATCCAAGTATGAAGGTTTCAAGCCTTCTGTTATTCTGCTTGGGAAAATGGTTGTACAATGACACAGATCTCATGGCTCAGATTTTCCTGATAACTGGCTATGTTTGGACCTGCACAGAATTGCTTTTCCCATTCTCTGTGTTCGTCTGGGTTATGAACTGCCTGCTCACTGTTGTGTTTGTCTGTCTGCCACATGTGGGTCTCAGATACTGAAACTTGCCCGTGGGATAACCTCTACTATCAATTTATCTGTCCCACAACAAAGACAGAGGTGGTTGTGGCCCAAAAAAGGGCAGAAGGTCTCTGTGGAGGCTGGAGAGACCAGGACACTGTTGGATTAAAAGTCCCTCTGCACTAATTGCTTGCAGGTATAACCTTTGACTGCTGTGTAATCACAGCTGCTAAGTTTCTTTGCTCTGACTTGTGGACATGAAAATACAGTTGCTTGCAGCCACTAAAATACTTTTTCTTATTTCTTACCAATTTAATGTAGGTAGAACTGTTTATAAGTGGTTTCCAGAGTGAGAAAACTCTTTTGGCTTTGTAAATGTATATATGTGTGTTGAAGATGTAATGTATTCTTTAAATTCATCACAAACTCAGAAGTATCCCATGACTTAAAAATGGGTTTGTGGATAAAACACAGAAGAGGGAGTCAGGAGGTGTGAATCCTTTTCACACCATTAACCACCTTGCTTGTGAATGTGACTCAGCTAATTTGTCTGTGCTTTATTCCCCACGTGTAAATGTTTACCTTGTCCACTACTGACAACAGGCCCAGTTAGGAGGAAAAAACCCACATCACTTCTGCAAACTTGAGACCAAAGCCTGGCTTTTCCAACCTTACCCTCAGGGCTCCCACTGCACTTACCAGCCCTTGAAATCAGGGAAATCTCTGACTTGAGAAAGCTTGTAGGTGTGTAAGAGAGGCTTTTTCTCCAATCACTTAATCTTGAATAGGCGGTGGGATGGAGTGGAGGTGAGGAGCAGGCTAGTTTAGGAGTGTCCAACTGTTGGCTGATCCAAATTTTTCTCTCTTTTTACTTAATTCCAAAAATAGTAGAGGTTTTTACTTGCATTAGGCCACGTCTCCAACGGTGTTCACCATACAAGCATTTTTGTGTGTGTGTGTCTTTGTAGCACTGTTAATTCCTGCACTTGCAAAAGCTCGAGTGCTGCTTGTGCTGTTTTGCACAACATCACTTCAAGCAGAGCTGTTCCTGTCTGACATTCAACAAACAGCTTGTTCACTACAAATGCCAACTGAGCATCATCACCTGATGCTTTTGTTCAGGTCTGCACTGATCAATGTGCACTGACATCCTCGTGTTTTGCTTACTTTCCAGGAGCCATTATTCCTGCAGTTGTGTTCAGGATTGCCTCCTCTTTCTCCTTTAGATAAATACATTTTGTTCTTTCTTCCTTCCTTGAGTTTATGATCTTTCCCTCTTTTATCTACGGATATTTCACGTGTGCCCCGGGCTTCTGGGATGCCTCTGATAGGTGCCTTACACTAAACATGACTGCAGCATCCATCTCTGCAGTGTATCCAAACAACACACAATACAGGGAAGCTGGCCAAGGACACCAGAGCAGTCTCTGTCATTGCAAAAGCTGTCCTGGAATTTTTAACATTCACATCAAACATCTGCTTCTTATCCACCCGCGGTACTTAATACATCTTCCTCAGACATATGAATCAGCTCTGGGGGGATTTGGAGGAGGTGATTTGAGGAAACAAGGTAGTCCTTACATGATAATGAAATGGTACAGTGACTGAGATCCCACATGAACAACTTTTGGTGGCAACACTGGCTTAATCCATCCCTCGTCCCGGGCCTTTTATTGCTGCACTCACTCCTTCCCCTCAACTATGGGCATGCAAACCTATTAGAAACTACTCAGGTAACTTGGCTGGATAGGGACAAGAAAAAAAAAAGGAAGTTTTGTTTTGTTTTCAGTTGAACCAGTTCCTCAAACCATCTCAGAATGACAACACACATGCTGGTGGTGGTGCAGAGCAGGAGGCAGCTCTGAAAAGGGCAAAGAGCTACTTATAAAGAGCCTGAACTGGAGTCAGTCACAGAAAAGTTAGAAAATGCCCCTTTGTGAATGCTGGAACTTCTAACATCAGGGATGTCAGGTCTGATAAAATTTCCTTTCGGGCAGCAATGAAAACTTCCTGAACTTTATTTCATTCACTATGTCAACTCCGGCATATAATGTTTCAATCCACCTGAAATAAAGTGTTCTTTCCAAAGCACAGAACTTTCCTGCAGACAGGAAATTCTCTTCCTAACCAACCAAGTAGAAATAAAGTCAAATGATGAATACAACCTGGCTTTCTTGCTGTTACAGTCAAATTTCCACCCAAGACAATCAAAAAATAGAAAGAAATAGTACCTTGACTTTTCCAAAGCCAAAAACTCAAACTCTAAAGTACAGCCTTTGAGCCATAGTGCTCTTTTTTAACTTTTCTTTGCTGTGCAGGTTTGCTGCAGATTGCCCCTTCATTTTGCAATACTCAATTTGTATTGAGGGGGGATATGAATTTCAATCTGCAGAGCTGAATTTTATTGATCAGCTCTAGAGCTGTGCTTTACAAGGAATCAGTGTTCCCTGAATGCTTTTGACACATGCAAAGCTCAGAAGCAGTTAGAAACCTCAGCCATACTAGATAATAAAATACACCAGGGAATCAGAAAAGGATAACTGGCCTGGCTACTGAAGTGTGCAGAGAGCTCGTGTAACACATTCATTCATCTCTTCTCCCCACTTTCTACCCTCTGTCTTTGGCACCAGAGCACAGAAGTGCTTTTCCAGTGACCTGCAATAGCTGCCTCCTCTTCAAGTGGCTCTGTTTCAGTGGCACACCACGGTAGAAACAAAACAAAGCACTAATAAACATGCTCTCCTTGCCTTGAAAGAACCTGGCTGTGAAAAAAGGGAGGCCTTGGCAGTAGTTTGAGCGTTCTGGGAGAGCGTAGCTTTGCTGTCACTGAACACCAAACACTCAGCTGATGAGAAAAACCTCATGTGGCAGAACCACACCAGCATCACCTTGAGTGTTGCAAAGCTTTAAAAATTACAACAGCTCTGGTGATTTTTGTCAGGACTGAGGAAGACATCCTTTCCTCCTAAATGCACTTAGTTGCCCTTCTTTCTGGGCAGTGAAGCCCCACTGATTTAAGCTTTCTGTTCAGAGCACAAGGCAGACTAGTGGCAGGGAATAAAATCCTGAGGATGTGTTTTCATTTGCCTTGGCCTGGGTCTGATGCCAAGAAAGCCTCCAGCAAGAGGAAGGGGTAATCAGCACGGGATAGGAATGGCATCACAAGCAGGAGAGCCCAAGGGAACTCTGTTCAACAGCTACTGGATTTGCAGGGTGATAAAAATAAAGGAAAGAAAGATGTGGAATGGGGACTTCGTGCTCTGAACTGTCTCCTTGCACTGCTGTAACCAAAAGCAACTCTGTTTAAGTCAAAAAATGATAATGTAAGTGGAAACAATGACAAATGTTTGGGCCTTACAGAACTTCAGGATGCTGTCAGACAATATGATGTTTAAGCTTTGATAAGAGCAATACTTTAAGAGTTGCCTAATGCAGGGCTTAAGTATTTATACATATTTTATTAGCATTCATTTTGCAATTACCAACAGGTTATTGTGCCAGATGTATGTTTATAAACACCACCAGACTCACTGGGGCACCAACTTCACTTACGTGATAAATATTGACATGTTTGTCTTAGAAAATGATCTCTTTGGCTTTGGTGTCTTTAATTAGTTCCGCTTTCTGTCATTCCCTGGAATTGATTTTTGCATGTTTACTCTTTGGGAACTGTGTGTACAATCCTTTGCATAACTGCCAGAACTTGGGTGATATGTTGTTCATCTCTGGAGCTTTGATAAAGTGTTTTGAAAAGTGAAAAAAGGAGGTTCCTATAAATCTGCCAGAGAGTTGTAGCCATATTTATTTTTTTTCTTTTTTTTTTAAAAGTCAAAGAAACTTGGAAATGGGCAGGAAAAGTTTAAATGTGTTTTCTTTAACAGTTTGAAACATCGTATTTCATGGTGCTATTATAAACAGTGAAATGCCCTATTCCCTTATTTGGTTAAAAAAGCAGACAAGCTATATGCACTGGGTATTTTGCCTTAAGGACCTTTTTTTTTTTTACAACAATTATTAATTACACTGCATGCTGGTTGGCATCCCATATTGGTGCTACTGAGCTGAGAAGCCAAATACTGAGAGTTTCTGTTTGAAGGTTCAGTTCATAACCCCTCTGTTTGGATTAAGAGCAGAATGTTTGTGTGAATTTTTTTGGAAAAAAGCTGAGCCTCCAATGTTTAATGGAAGTGGTATTATAACACAGGCCATGTCTCCAAAGTCATCTCAAAGTGAACAGCAAAACAGTTTTAAACGCAAACATATGTTTCATAAACTTTGGCTTATTTAAACTTTTTTTTTTTTTTTTTAATGAGGAGATGAATTTTACAGCTGACAAAGTAGAAATCAGACAGTATTGTGTTCAACAAGCATTCCATCCTGAGGGTTTTTTTTTTTTAAGCTTCATAACCAAAATTTCTATTTATCTTAGATTGCGCAATATTGAGTGACTGGAAGTCTAGCCTGTGTCAGGGTTTTCACATTGCTCTGCATCCCATTTTCCAGGTTAGTTATCTGTTGCAATCTAAGCCTAAACTTAGATGCAGCTTTTAAAAGCATTGTCCTGGCCTACAGTTTTCAGACATGAATCATCACATAACTTCCCCCCACGCTGATGGCATTTATTCAAGGGGAAGAAGCTGATCTCACAAGACACATGTCAATGCTTGCCCATGAGTTTGGGTGGCAAGTCTGGTTTCAAGAGGTGCTAAATTACCAAAAAATAGGGATGAATGTCTTTATATGGGCATATCATAAAGGTTTCAAATGTACAAGTGGAACAGAAAAAAAAATGTGGAAGATGGAGGAGAGATAATTTGCCTGATTAGACTCTGCTCATCCAAGATTCCTTCAAAGCAGAGTGTGCTCTGCTGAGAGCAGAGGTGCTGTAAAAACCCACCAGCATGATAAGCACTGGATTTTTACAGCACAAAAAAGGGGGCAAGCCTACCTGTACAAATACACTGTGAAAGGAGAAAGTTCACAATCCTCAGACCCCCCCCGCTAAGGCACTGGAATTTACACCCTCTCTTTTCCCTCACAGATAATCTGGGATCACCCCAAAATAGAGAAGAGACATTCTGGCACACTCAGACCAAGCAAAAGACTCTCTCTTCCCTTGAAATTCATACATTTTGTCTTGGGTATGGCATCGAGTCTGCCAAAAGATTTTTAATACTTGACATTACCTGGCTCTGTAAGTGCCTGACACTACCAGGCAAGTAATTCAAGATTGTTATGGCAAGAACACAACAACTTTAAAAATGAAATAAAAATAGTCTTTAACTTTTTGAAAACTCAAAATTCAGCACTGTTTTTCCGAGTTCAATTACAAGAGAAAGGAGAGTTCAATGATTTTAACTTGCTTTAATCGTTCCTGCCTACTCATAGGCATGAGAAAACATAACATAAACCTCCAGATTACCTGTCTATTGGTATAAATTTGAAATCTTAACTCTGAGCTGAATGCAAGCGTTGAAGAGTGGTTTGGTTTAATTTCAGAAAGGTTTTTCAGTTTTGTTTCTGAAAATAATGGTCACTGAAGTGTAATATTCGATGTAGTGATGCTCAGTAAAGGAGTTAATCCCACCCTTACTAAATTCTAACACAAAGCACAGTAGGAATATTTGAATTCAGGTGCAAAACCTGAATTACTCTCTTCGTATCAACTTTTCCAGCAGTTGTTTCTCACTGCAACTAAAGAGCATGGTGGGAAGTGTAACACCAGGAGTCACCAAATTCTCACCCTTGTGTGAAAACTGGAAGACTTACAGGTCAAGTAAAGGACAAAATATTGGACTGTGCTTCTGCTTTGAGTGTCTGGAAAGGTGTCAGCTTCTCTCTGTGTGTGGAATCTCTCCCTCAATTAGCAGCAGATTTTACCATTCACCGTGGCTGCCAAACCTGAACAACCAGTAAAATGAAAATATTGATCTGGAGTTTGTCCTTACATTGCACATAATCAGCAGAATGGTCTATTAGAGGAGTACACTTCACATTAATAAAGTTCCAGGGGTTAATGAGATGAAGAAATGTCACTGGAGGCATTGGGAAAACTGGCAAATCCGTTCCTTCTCATGGGGGTGTGCAATTAGAAATGGATCCAGTCTCATTCTCAGGTCTCAGAAGATTTCCTTGAGATTGCAAGGTCTGCAGTGGAAGGGGAAAAACCCTCTAAGAAGCAGCTCAATGCCACACGAGCCACTACAGTCACAGCTGAGATGAATTACGATTGAAATTCAGTGGAGTAAAGTTTCCTAGACACAAAACTAAGGTACCCCAAAGCTCTCAACATACATTCAGAATTATACCCCAAAATTTGGGCTGCTTCCCAAGATTTTCAGCACCTGTTTCTAAGTCTCATTATGTAAAATCCAAACTTCATGAACTAGAAATATAGTCAGGTTAAGCAGAGAGCTCTTTTCTTTGCTTCTCTTGATTTGGATTATAAATGTCCAGCAAGATGGTCTTAATTTTTTTTTTTTTTTAAATATGCACAACAACTGTTCCAGAATTAGCAGAGAGGGGAATAACTGAATGGAAAGTTATCAAGCTAGTAGAGCTGATGAAGGCAGCTCTGAATTAGTTCTGTCAGCGGCATTTCTGGCTTCTGAGAATTCGAAGGGTCTTTTTTTCTGAGATGTCAAAGTCACAGTGGGGGAGTTGCCAAAAATAAAAGCACAATTTAAGAACAAATATAAACCCCATCTCGTTTAGAAGAACTCGTCATAGGGTAATAGTTTCCCACAGGCTTGAACACAATCAGGGAAATGGTCCTTCTGAGGACGTTTCCGTTCTGGAGGGATCCCCCTTCAAAACTTCAAGATGTTATTGCAGAGCCACTATCTCCAGCTGCCAAAAAAAAAAAAAAAAGAAAAAAAAAGAAAAAAAAGAGTCCTATGAGAAAATGACTACCCTGACATTTCCTTCTGAGGTCTCTTCTTTCTCATTTTCCAACTGGAGAGTTTCTGCCTGGGAGTGTGAGTCAGTGGTAGCAACAGGATTCATCATGTCACGGACTTTGATGTAGAAATACATCTTTTCCATGGATTTCTATACCCCATTTACTACTGCTTTGTCTCAGTGCCCTTCATCAGTGTTTGAGCAACAAGACTGACATCTGCCATGGGCTTGCTCTCCCATCTTCCCTGTGGGAGAAGTGTGTACAGTGGAGTGTGGTTTATGATGTACTCACCAACACGTGTATAAAAGGCACACGGAGCCATGCATGCAAATCAGAGAAAGATCAGCATCCAGGACATGCTCCCTGAACTTTGTCTGAAAGGTTGTGACATTTAGGATGGCCACCAGCTCCTTTGGAAACCGTCAGGAGATGGAGTGACTTGGAAAGAAGCTTTGCTGTCTCTGTAGGTGAATTTTACCCTCATTGTAGAGCTCCACCACACCATGGGAGGACCTCCTGCATCACTCTGGCCAAAGATGTTTCTGGAGGTTATTAACAGCAGTTGATAATTAGGAGTTGCTCTTGAGAGCCCAGGAACATTTCAAGGCAAACTGTAGGCTTGACCAACCAGTTGTAAGACCTCTAACCAAGAGCATTAAAATACAGTTAGAAGTTTTCACGAGTTCTGTTACATAAGATATGTTGTGCTTTGGAAAAACACCCAGGTTCCAGGAAACAGTGCATGGGAAGGAGTTGCATTATAATTAGTCTGAATTAAAGTGATCAGATTTATATGAAGTGGCTGCAAAATATGATCAGTATTCAGAATGAAACTGTAAGAAACCTGGCTCTTTTTGTACCCAGACTGCTCAAGATTCTGATGCTTGTCTCAAAGTGCTGGTCCATGGGAGTTTCCATGTCGTGATTCTCAAAGGAATCCCAAAAGTGCAGCAAAAGCTGCAGGAAAAAGGATAGCAGGGTAGCAGTACTCAGAGGACCTAATTCACGTAATGCATGACCTTTAGTATCTCTCTGTGCCTGTATCTCTTTCTATTCTAGGTCTTTTTAGATTGTACCTTCTCAGAAACACAGATCACATTTGGGCATTATCATTACCATATTTCAATAAAACTACTGTTAATTTTTAAAAAACGGATTGGTTGCTAAGAAGGCTTTGGATAAGGATTCAGGAAAATGAAGTTCACTTCTCGGGTCCAGTACAGAGTTCCTACATGAATTTAAACAGTTATTTCACTCCCTATCTCCCCAAGCCTGGAAGACAAATCAGCTTTAGAATTCAAAGCTTAATCCAGGCAGATTTTGAGGCTCACCAAAACTGCTAAACATTTTTGTAAGCCTGCCTCTTCAGATTGTGAGAAAATCAGATAAACTCAATCTGGTTTTGTATTTTTGCTGCCAGAACTTTACACGGCTCAGATTTTCACTTTACACCAGCTACAGATAAAATTACCAACCTGAATTCTGGGCTGGTGATTTCCAGCAGAAGGAGGTGCTGGCATTGTGCCTGTTTTCAAATCATCCCACAAGCAGAGAATTTTTTATTCCACAGTCAATCCTATTGCCCATGAGCAGAACTTGGGATTCAATGAACCTGATAGCAAATTGTTATACAGGAAAATTAAGTTTGAAGCTTAGGTGGCAGTTTTTATTCCCTCTTCTTCTTCTTCTGTGCCTTAGAAATTACCCTTCTCTTCCCACTGCAGAGAGACCTCCTTTGAAGTGCATTTCCCTAAGGAAATGGGCATGTGTACCTACTTAATTTAAAGAGACTGAATATAACTGTGTTTTGGAAATTTTTTAATCTGGTGATGAGCTGCAGTCCTTCTCACTGTGCTGCAGACACCCTACCAAAACAAACAAAGCATCTGGCAACACTCTTTGCTCTCCAAGTGGGTTTTCACTCCTCAGAGGATGAATACACAAAAGTAAAAGGCATAAACAGAGGCTGCATCTTTGGTGAGAGTCTACAGATTCCAGGCTTTGCTCTCTGCTTCACCAGGATTAAGATTTCGTGCCTTTTGCACCAAAATAAAGGTGCTGAGCAATCTTGGTGGGAGAATATGAGGTAAAAAGAGCTGGAGGCTGGTGTGTAGTGATTGTTGAGAGCAGGTAAATGGTGAAGAGCTTCACCTGAATTACAGATCAGGAGAGCTGAAGAAAACCCCAAGTTGTTTCTCTGCTTTTCATTTCTTACCTAGTGAAATGTAGACCATTGATTTAAAGGCAATGGGTGATATTGTGTGGGAATTAGCAGTGATGAAATATTTAGACTCCCTGAAAGTAATAATTGGCGTGATGTTATTATTGCTTCACTTTAATCCTCCAAAATACATTCTGTTCTCAAACCCTTCAAGTTAAATGATTTCGTTAAAAACCTCTAGCCTTAGAAATTCATAGTTCTTTCTAATGTTCTCAGCTAAAATTAGTTATGTGCTGTGTGAACTGTGCTACAATAACGGTGTATGTCATTGTAAAGGAGTTCAAATAGTACATATGACAAATGTGACTTGTTTCTTCATCTAAATTATAGCACAGTAGCTATTTTTATACTTGATTTCTCTATGATACAATATTTACTTTAAAGACTGTAGTAGGTATATTTTATCCAATTATGCCACCACCCCACTACTATTTTAGACAGTTGAATAAAAGAAAAATAACAATATATCTTTGAGTACATCACAGGTCCATCCTTATTCCTATGCACAGTTTAAAATAAATACTTCATAATCCACTTTTTTAAAATAAATGCATCAGTGATATAAATGCTAAATACATGCATGTAATATGCCACTTGTTCTTGAAGTGATTAAAACAAATTCATTTTTGATAAAGAATATTTCCAGCTAACTTTCTGTTATAGATAGTGTTCTTCAAAGTATAAAATATTTACCCCAAGTCACCAGCATTTCTGTAAACCTTTTTCTCTAGTTGGGGCTGCCTCTAAGACCTGTGACAGCTGGGAATTGATAGTGCAATAAAGGGAGCAAGATGAACAGGTAAAATTGTCAGAAGATAAGGGCCATGTGTTATGGGGTGAAGGTGCTCTCATACCTTGTGTCTTGGCAAAAACTTCCTCCCTGCTTGATCCAGTTTCAAAGCCCCATCAGTCCTGGTGCTGTTTTCTTCAGGACCTGCTGCTGATTTTATTAAAGGCAAGGAAAATTTGGGGTTTTGAAGACTGGTCAGAACACCTCTTACAACGTTCTCCTTTCATTACTGAAGCAGGTCCTGTGCAGTGGCTTTAAAACCTAAATAATTCTGATTGACCAATCAATAATGGTCTTGTGATACCAACACATGGGGATAGTTTTCTACACCTGAAACCATTTAGGACATGTATTTGGATATAGGATAATGAATTTTTTTCATAGCTTACTTTTGGATAATTAAGAAACAAATCCTGTGAAGATATCTAATTCCCTTTCTTCACAATTCCCTTTGTCTAAAGAACAAATATAATAAGTCCACTGTGCTATTGTTCAACCTCAAATCCAGTGCTGGATAAAACCGGATTTACCATAGATTCCATTTTGATTATCTCACAAAAAAAAAAAAATACTTCCTTTCCTCCTTTCAATTTTTCAGTGGTCACCTAGAAAACCAAATTAGCAATGAGTCAAACCAAAACAGATTTCGGTGTCATTCACTTCATACTTGTTTGAATAACTTTTTCCTGGAATTCACACTGGAGATCTCACGAGACTTCCCATCATATTGACATTTCCTTGCCCAGCTGGGTCAGAAATAGTGCATTAAATGTTCTTGTGCAGCTTTAAAGCCTTTTGCAAATCACCACCACCAAGCAATGCACAGACAATTAACACAAACAACCTTAAAGTCGTGTTAAGCCGCACACAAATTAAGTACATCTGATTAAATTTTGGGCCACAGTTTATATCATATATGTTTAATCAAAGACTGACATCACTGGATTTCTGCAACAAGGAATAAGAGCCATAATTGGGAGGCCTTAACTTTCATTCAGTCCTTATTCAAAAAAGAACAAAATAATGAACATGAAATGAGTGAGGAATGAAAGGACTCTTTGGAATAACAAGTAGCAAAGCCCCAAATTACTTTTTACCTCTTATATATATGTGAACATGCCAACAGACACTGCAAGTCTTTCGTTATTGCTGGTATTTCCAGGTGAACATTTCACCACTAATGTTGGTTTGGTTTTTTTTTTTCACTTTCTATGGTGACCTACTTGGATTCTAAGGCAATAATTTCAGGGAATATCATTTTCTGTTTAAATAAAATTCACTTTCTGGTTGTCATTGTTCAGTGCTCAAAAGCAGCACAGCAAAGTTGTGGCTTGCCCAGAGTTAAGCTGGACTCTATTTGCCTGCAGTTAAGCTAGGCTGAAGTGATTTGCTGCACATACAAACCCAAAACCCTACCTTGGGAACTTCAAACACAACCCAAGTGGAAATTATGAGTCTTGAAGGGAAAACAACTTCCTCTTTTTGTTATAAGTACTCTAATAACACGAAATTCTGTCACAGGTTCTTTTAAGATGTCATAGACATAGGGGTGAGAAAAGTTTTGCAACCATTTCTCTCTTTTGCAATTATTAAATTCATCACTTGACTGTCTCTATTAAAGACATCATAAATAGCCACCAGTGAAACAGAGATGTCAGCTTAGCAATGTCTTTCCTAAATATTATTTTGATGAGAAATACGATTTATTTATAACATTTCAAACACTTTTCCTGTTTCTGAGCTAGAAAATGCTTCCCATAGGTGTGTCTGCAATATGACTAGGACTAAATTCCATTAAGCACAGGTTTATTTACTACTGGAATCACTGCAGGAAAAAGGAAAGTGTTACTTGCAGGGATGCCAACAGCAGAGTCCATCAGTTTGCACTGGGAGGTTTTTTGGTTGCTCCAAAGGAATCCGTTGAGAAAACAGGATATTATTTGCATAATGTATCAAAATGACTGTTAGTTTTCCTTTATGAAGGCACAACAAACTTCCTGACACAGATAATATCCTAGCAACTCTTTGTGGTAACAGGGACACCATTACAGCAACAGAAATATTTACAGTATGCTTTTATGGCATATTAAGTCTCAGTTATTTTAAAAAGCTGGAGGAATTGTTCTGTGTTTCTAAAAATGGAGGCTAAGAGTAAGCCTGTAAAACTATGCATACTTTAGTACTCCAATTGTTTCTTTTTAAGTTAGATAAAGGGTGAATTTGGAGGAATATTTTTAAGAGGCACGATGTTCCTGTCATTATATATTGGTCAATAGATTTTCAGTAGATTTTCAGCAGTGTTGTAATTTTTTTGTTAGAAAATATTAAAGAAGTTGGAGAAAGACGGGCAATGTGGCAAAGTTCAACTCTTGTTTAGTAAATTATGTCATGAATATATATAAAGAATAAAATATCAACAGAAAGCTGGCTGAGACATCATTGAAAATCCGTATTTTAATATCCAAATATTCAAATTTCATTTTATCTAGAACATGGTTTAAGAATAACATAGCATATTATTTGCAGTGTATGATTGATTGCATAGTCTTAATTTACATGGAGTTTTAATCTCGAAATTTGTTATAGTGTGGAAAATGTGCATGAGTGTGAAACTCTTAAATGAACAACTAAAGGAGTTTGACAGTGAAAGGCCAGTTCCTGAACTGCCTTTACACTCTGGGGTTGGTTACTCATATGGCCCCACTCCATTAGAGTCAATGGGACTTCCTGGGTGAGGAACTTCCTGAGGCCCCTTCCTGAAGAAAGTATTTGCTGCAGAAGGATGGTGAGGTAAATGTGGGAGTATCCCCTGAATAACAGCTGGTCATTTTTATGCTGAAATATTTTCCTTGCTGCCTTGCCTCAGAAAGTGAATCTGCAACTGGTTAGGCAAAACCAGCTTGAAAGTGGAGATCCACTTGTCTTTCAAGATATCCTTTTTCTTTAGGTGCAGGCCTGGATGCTTCATTGTTTTTCCTGTGTTTCAAAACCGATCAGAAATATAAAATAAGTGAAGAAGTGCAGCCCCACGTGCTGTGAAGGAGCTCTGCTGGATGCATTTCACTGGCTACAAGCAGGGTCTCTCTAAAACTTAATGCCTCTTTGGAAAACACCACATTAACAATCCAGCCCGGCAAACACTTATATATTCATGCTTTTACAGCTTTCTCATCGAATGAATTTAGTTATTCATTTGCCTCATGACCCAAGTCAGGAAAATGCGTGTTCAAAGTACCCTGTCATCCGTCATTTTCTTCACTTTAAACACACATCAGGTCCCCGTGAAGCCGAGCAGCCCTTGAGGTCACTTTGAAAACTGCAGCTTTGGAGCAGCTGAAAGAAGCGGGACGTGGTTTTTAAAGAATGTTTTAACCTGATCCTCCGTTCCTCGAGATGCGAAAGTCAAGACTAGGCCAGGCTTGTGATTTTTAGCAAAAGGAAAATAAAGCCCAGCACGCTTAGCTACCACCAGAACCAGGAGCTGTAAGAACTTTTGCAGAGTTTTCTGCGAATCCAAGTGGAGTTTTGCTTAATTTGTTTCGTTGACTTTGTCGGGAAATATGATATAGTGCTTAGGAACGTAAACACTCTGACTTATGAGTTTGTTGCTGTACAAGTAAAGGGCTTTTTCTCAAAGTCATGGCAGACATGAGTGTACACAAAGATATTCTGCATAGCAGAGAAGGCCACCCACAAAGTTATGTGAATTTAATTTTTTGATTCACATTCCTCTTCGCCCATAAAAGCCAAGGTGGGCCATGGCTGTTTTCCCATAAAGTGCTGAGAACACTCAATCTGAGTCATTTGGGCCTTGAACAGAGAACAACCCCCCAGTAGCACCCCTCCCCAACTAAGATTCTCTCTTTGGGGCAGCAAATTCCCCGGAGGAAACACTCAGGCTGAGGGAAACATTGCAAGGATGTTATCCTTGTGCATCTCCAAAGAAATTTCCTGGCTGCCATCAGACCTGATTCCCAATGCCAACCAAAGGCCCAGCCACAAGAGATGCCACTGCTGGAAGAAAAAGCATTTTGGCTCTGGGCACCTACATTTTACAGCTGCTGAGGATGCACCGTGGGTGGTCGGAGCCTTTGGTTTCCCCTCTGAGACAGCAAGGGAGATAACAGCAAGGGGAAAAGGAGAGAGAGGAGCTTGGAAGCTCTGATCTGAGACATGTGGAGCCAGATTCCCTGAGATCTAAATTAGCTTGTCTCTGGTTATGTCAATTTATGATTTTGATGCCTTGTAAAAGCACATTTTATGTCGCGAAGAACGAAGGAGAAAAATTAAACCCTAAAAGCAAATTTCTATTGAGTGCATTCTTCATCTTCCACTTTAGGACAAACATAAACCAAATCAAGAATAGCGTTGGGGTATTTTCCTAGCAGAGGCTAAAAATCCATCCCTGCTCCTTTATTGTTTTTTTGTTGCTGTATTTATCTGGAATCCAAACAAGTGGCAGCTCTGGTATATGGAGCCAGTAACCTTGTTGTCTGAGTGTTTTTAAATATATGCAAAGCAGTTTCTGGCATTCCAAATATGTGTGTACATAGTCATTGTCAGGCCATTTCTTTTTCAAGTTGCTAGTAGCTTCTAACAAAAATCCCAGGAAAGGGTTTGCTATAATTCTCTGCAAATATCACTGGTTTAGGAAGACGGTATTGAAAACTAGGATATTCCTCTCTTTGAAGAAGTTGAAAACAACTTAAGCTCAGCAGATCTGCTTTAATTTTGGCTACATTTTTTCCTGAAAGTGAAGTGAAAATATGCTTTCCCTTATAATCTTGACAATGTTTATCCTTAATTTGGATCAGACAGCAAACATAAGGTAAATTTTGTAATTTAGGGGAGGCAAAGTGAATTTCTCTGTTCCCCAGTTTCTTTGTTGGGGGAAAAAAAAAAAGAGAGCTTTGAGGACAAGCTTGAGCTTCTGAAGGAAGGTATGAGTTCAACACAGATGTACCCACATTGGCTTTAATCTGTCTGACGTGGAGGATAATGGGTGGAAATGAAGGGGAGCGTGAAGAGCTTTTCACGACCCAGCTGGTAAAGCCCTGAGTGACCAGGTCTGACCCCATAGCTTGAGCTTGTTTTGAGCAGGAGCTTGGACAGGAGATCTTCTGAGGTCTCTTCCACCCCAAATTATCCTGTGGCTACATGATCCCGTGCACAGACAACAGCACACCTGGCTCCCCAGAGCTGCTGATGCAGTCACTGCTCCCTTTTTGTCCTCTAGGAGAGGGTTGGCACCACTGACTGCTCACTAATGACATCAAGGGTTACCTCTCCACTGCCCTCTTGTGCTTTTCTCGGTGGCAGCTAAGGAGATGAAAGCCTTTGGCTCTGTTCTGTCCTGCCTGTGGGACATCTGAGAGTCCCCAGAGGAGTGAACCACCCTCAGTCCTGTCTGTGTGGGGCTCTGCAGCCTTTCTGAGGGCACCTCCACACTCAGCCTGGGCCACCCAAACCCTGTAGGGCACTGAGGTTTTCCAAAGTGCTCCAGAAGGCAATGCCATGTGAGATGTACTGCTTTTCCTACTGTATCTTTTCAGGAACTCCAGCCCTGGCAAGCCCTGTGGTCCTCTTGTTCTTCGCGTGATGTTCAGGAGTGCGAGCCTGCAGTGTGCAACAAGCACTTGGAGGTGGCAGAGGGGCAACCACACGGAGCAAGCAGGAATCCTTCACAGGATTCCAAGATCTGGGACAGATCTTAGTCCAAATTCTCGGACAGATCTTGTCATGGCAAGTGATGGACATCCAGAGGAGAATGGTTGGAGTTCTCTGGCAGTGACGTGAAGCCAAGGAATCTGACACCATCCTGAGCATCAAACCCTCTCAAAGTCTCAGAAGAAAAAGAGGATACTAAAAATGGCTCATCTCATCAAACACTGTGTCAGCTTGTCCCTCAGGGAAGGGAATAGAGAAACAAACTGCTAAAACAAAAATCACCCTCTGCAGGGTGACTTGATTTTGACAGAAGCTGTGTCCAAAACTCCAGCCCTTGGGCAGAGGTTTATCATTCTGACTTCCTGAGGATGAGGACTTTGTTCAGCTGCTCACCCACCCCTGGCTCATCCCATTTGAGCCACCCCAGCCTAGCTGAGATATTAATGTCCCGGGAGATCGACAGGACACGCCTGGAGCTCCAGGTAGAAGCCAGGTAGGATACTTTGGAACATCTCAGATGGCAGTAGATGACTGTGGGCATCAAATCCATGTCTTTGCATTGACCTTCTTTCACAAGTAAAAAAATTCAGGCAACCCCCAGTGATGGACACCATATGGGAGCACAGACAGAAAGCTGGATCTCCCTTTGTGTGTATATCATTTTTCTCAGGGGGGCTTATGATCAAGTCCAAACTTCTTATCATCACCTTCTTAGAGCAACTGCTCATTTACTACAGGGACATCTGAGTTTCCCTGTGCAACATGAAGCTGGCTTCCTATGGGGATCTGTGTGATCTCCAGGAGAAAACATCCTGAGGCTGAATTACTTTTAGCACCTCTTTATTGAGTGGGTAAATATTTACATCAGATTGTCCAGACTTTAACATAACAGCTTCAATTCTTCCTGGCAAGAAAGGCAGCACAGGTCACTTTGTCAATGGCAAGGCTTCTAGATAATTAAACAACACTCACTGGCCACTAATTTATATGCATTATAACTCAGACTTAAGAACCTAAATAGACCAATAGAATAAACTTCACAGACACTAAACACTTATTTGCTGTGACACTATTTACATTTGGGACTACAGAAAGCAGTAAATCAAAGGAGGACTTTAGAAGAGGAAGAAGAGAGAACAGTCTTCCTTTCCCCAGTATTAATATTTAATAACCTTACAGACACATGCACTATTTGATGCAATACCTAGAAATGCATTCAGTATGTGAAGTTTAGATCAGTGAGTCAAATAATTAACAGCTCTGAAAAAACACCCCTTCAGTGTTCTTTTAGCACACCCAGAAGTGGACACAGAAGTTCACTAATATTTTTCCCATGTGTGACACACAAATAGGCCTTTAAAACACTGTGCACTGAGACTCTGTGCACAGACTGCAGCATATGGACCTGGGATTTTAAAATCCTCTTGGCCTGGAGATGTCACAGCCTCAGTTCCCTGGCAAGTGTCTGTCACACTCGGAGCACACTGTGACCTGATGGCCCAGCTGCTTTCCGTCAGCACTACCCTAGTCCTGGGCACCCTTCTGCTCCCTAATTACACAATAAAACCACACATGGTATGTCCTTGTCATCCTGCAGCCCTTACTCTGGGTTTAGCTTAGATTTTGCAGCAAAGCATAATTTGATTTACCAGTACCTGTGTTTCTAAATTCTGTTCTTGTGGGAAGAAGACCTGGCAAATATCTCTAGGATTATTGTCAAACAAGCCTGATGACAACTGATCTACCATCCTGACAGGCCAATATAAGGTTATATTCCAAAAACACACATAGACATCAGGCCACTGTAGCAGTTGAGCCTCAGCTGGTGACCAACAAGTGGAAATCCAGATTTCTGCCTGTTTCTGTGAAAAGAACAGCAGCTGTGCATGGACATCTGTACAATAACAGTTGACACATAAAATCGTGTTCCAACCATGCATAAACCAGGGCGAAAACAAAGGGAAAACATCACAGTGGCAACAAGCTGGAAAATGAGCTAAAAATGTTGTAACTGCTTTTTCTGGCATAGTGACAGGGCCTACTGTCAGGTTCCAGGGCCTGGTGTGAAAAGCAGCACAAGAAGAGGCAGAAAAACACATTAGAAGTGATTGTTCTTGTGGCAGAAATTGAAAATTGCATATTGCAAAATTATATCCACGAGTGCTATGAATTCTTCTCTGTGGGGAGTAAGTTAAAGAGAATAAAGAATATAAATAATATTCTATCAAAAGGTCACCCTCCACAAAACTGGGCTACAAAAACCCATCTATGCAATTAAAAAGTTTGGGGGTCTGGGGATTTTTTTTCCTGGCAAAATTAATACTGAGCATTGAAAACAGTGAAGAACATTGAAAACAGGCAAGAAGTACAGCTAAAATTCCAGGGGTCATTCATCTCCGCCACAGGGAAATAAATAAATCCATTTCTGTCAATGTTCTTGGGGTTTAGCCTCTGATGCTCAAATTTTGTCACCATTTTTATTTTTGATTCTGTGATTTCGATCAAGCAATTTTAGATTATGCAGTTTATAACCAGGTATGGAAAAATCATTTCCCCTTTCCTTTTTCTCCGTGCAGTAATATTCAAATCAATGTACAAGTCCCTTTTTGCTTCGAGTACTTCTGGTACTTCTGTGTTTCACAAGATGTTTTATTTCAGGATAATGATCATGAAGATGGATTACACTCCTGATTGCCTTTGTATTTCCTCAGTTGTTGTTTCTTTTATTACTTTTGGCAACAAATCAGAACCAGTGGAGGTGTCTTCCAGTTGCAAGCAGAGAGTTTTATACATGCCTTATCACATCACTAAATCAATTATGGTAGTGATTTCTCAGCTTTTCTTGGCTGTCCTTTCAGCCCTTTTTGAGTTCTCCCAAACATTACAAGATACAATTAGTGCTAATATTCAACCATTATCTACATCATTTTTCAACTGGGAAGTCTTTGATACATTTTAAGGCCCAGGAGATCTGTCAGTTAATAAAGTCAGCTAAAAATGTAGACATTTGTCTCAGTTCTGGGGGTTTTTTTGGTTTGGTTTTTTTTTTTTTTTTACATCCTGTTTGGTCCTGAGGAAATGCATTGCTCAAAGCTGCAGAATATTTCCTTCATGGGCACACAAGAAGTCCTTAATGCCCCTCAGGGCACTGAGAGGTACCTCGGTGCCTTTCGGGGCAGACGCTGTGGTGCTTCCTCTTAACGCCAGAGGAGTTTGCACCATCATAAATAAATGAGAGACCTTATCTCCAAGACTGAAAAATTAAATATCTTTTCAAACAAGCTCTATCAGATGGGAGGCACCAAGAGGCAGACTCTCAGCTAGCCCATGGGTGTCAGCTCCATCACACAAACCGAGGCTCCAGCGAGTCGTGGTGCCTCCTTCCAAACCCTGCTGTTGCTTCCCATTTTAGGCAGAGCAGCCACGAGAAACTGTCCTGCTCCTGAGCTATTATTGTAAAGACAGTGTCCTGACATTTTTTAAGCTCTGTATTGCTACTGGATTTGTGTACTCATGTTTATATACATTTTAGATTCAAAGGTCTCCCCTGTGCTGGAGTACATCCAGTCTCGCGGGTCACATTAGGGAGAGTTTTTCCTTGACAGCTTCTTGGGGAAAGGCATTTTCTGCACTTTCTGTGCTGAGCCCTGGGCTACAATTCATCATCAGAGGAATCTTTGGTGGGGACCACTGGATCTCAAAAAACCCATGCAAATAAAAGTAAACATTTTGGAACCCTGGGCATATTGTGGTGTAAGACCACGTATTCCTCTAATACTTTCTCATATTGGGAGCTGCAGAGGTAAGAGCTCTTCTACCTCAGCTTGTTGTGCCACACAGCCCAAAAAACTTGTCTCTCATGTGGAGCTTGTAATCAAATCAAAACAGAAAAGAAAAGGCAATACTAAAATATTGACCATTCAGTGTGAAAATGGAGAAATACTGGGCCAGCATCAGTCACAGGGTTCTGTTCACACTCTCAGGTGCCTTGACATTTTTAGGTTTTCTAAGTGATGTGAAAATTAAGATCAAGTGAAAATTGGTGTTGAGGATTGATTTACAGTGTCAAGAACAAAGCCAGTGGCAGCCCCACTAAGGTGGAAGGTGAAAAGCAGGATCTTCTCAGGGACACGAAGAAAGATTGATTGGAGGGATGGAATATAAAAGAATTTTTCACTGGCAAAAACTAAGGGAGGACAAGATTTCAAAAACAGTACTAATCACCCCTCTGAAGGCTGACAGATTAAACAAAATAAATAAATGCTGAAAATCATTATTAGCTACAGTAACATCATCACAAACATTGCATATCACTGGAACTGTCTTCTGATCTCTCATAATCCAAGTGATGATTCCCCAGGGAATTGGGTCTTACTGCCACCAGTCTCTTCAGGTGATTGAAGCATTTAGGCTTTCCCTGTGGGCTCTGACAGATACTGTTCTGCCCAGGTCAAACATCTCTATTAAATATCTATATTCTGTATGTCCTGGCACTGTGCTGCAGTCTAAGAGAGACTTCTTCTCCATTCATGAAGTCAACCACTCTAGGATTTGAGGAGCAGCCTCTGAGCGAACCTTAAAGTGCTGCAGAATTTAAACATAGAATTTAAACATTGGATACCTGCAGGTATTCAGACTAGATACCTCACGTTGAAATAATGTGACCTCTACAGTGCATGAACAAGTGCTTTGGTTGTACCATTTTAATTCAGAGAGGGAGTTTTCAGCCCTTCTGTTTAATGCTTCATAATAGCCTGGGGTAGATCCCATTCCTGCTGGATTTTTTCTGTGCTAACTCACATGTTGCTCTGTTAAATTTTTCCTGACCAAACCAGATTGGGCTTTAACATATTTAGTGTTTGAAAGGTTGCCTAATAAACACCAGCCTGGAATAACTTAAACTATTGTTTTCTCAGACCTTCAGATTTTTCACTGGAAGGCAAAGCAGTAGAATGACCATGTTCCAAACAGCTTTAAAGCTAAAACAAAAATAATAATACAGACACCTATGTCAAGGACTTGTGTTTTTTTTCACCATTCCTTTAACCATCCCACACACATTTCTTGCTGTTCCAGCCGTGCCCCTCTGTAACATTCTCCCAACATTTACACAAAGCATGTCATTACAGTGCCTGCCTTTGATGGGATGTGCCTCAGGTTACTACATGTTTATGTCTTAGTGGTTTGATTTAATTGCCTGTGAACTTGTCAATCCAGAAAGCTGCTTTAGGAACGTGTGTTGCTTAATGATGGTATTACAGAACCAGCCCAGGAGCAGAGCTGTGTGAAAAGGGGAATAATTTGCTAGGTGAAAGAAAAGATCACATGGAAATGCTTGACAAATTGTGTTTGTCTCACAGGACTTTTTTTTTGGTGAAGGAAATTTGAGGCCCAGGAAACTCAGGCTGAGGAATACCAAAGGACATTGTCAGGCACACAGAGACAGGAAAAAAAAAAATCAGGCTGGGGGGGTCAATGGAAACGAGTGGCTCTCGTGTGTCTCAAGGCTAGGAATTAACAAAAATATTTAATTAAAAATAGCTGTTTTCAGACACACGTCTCAAATCTCAACATAAAGAACATCTGGTGATGAGAAACCACAGAGACAGACATCAGGTATTTTGCCTTCTGCTTACAGAATTGCCACTACTTTCCTGTGACTCTGCAACTTTCTTTTATGTCAATGAAGACATTAATTTGATAACAACGCATGCTCTGATCTGAAAAGGAGAGCTTGGCTTCAAATGTCAAGTGCCACAAAAAGAGAGCCTTATTTTAACAATTTATTTTCAAAGGGAATGGGTGAAGACCCAAAAGGCCTGGCATGATATTTACTGGTCTATCAGGCAATCTGCTCAAGTAGATTGATAGTAGATGAGCTCAAGTAGAATCTCAGATTCTATTGTTACTTCCAGGATGACATATAAACCACAATCCACATTTTCCAAAACAAAGAGGGCAATAACCTTCTTCTTGAATTTCCTATCACTGAAATAAGCAGATTTCAGCTGTTCTCAGCTTCACCAGGCTGAACTGAAACAGAACAGTCCCATCTGTAATTATAAATTCATAAATCACTCATCCAAATTGTGTATTTTTTTGTAATTCAAGGTAGGCAGGATGTGTTATACTAACTCACAAATCCAATCCATGACCTCCTGTGTTTTGAGAACAGTGCCAAAGATGGAGCTGGAAAGTGAGTGTCTTGATGTTACAAGACACAGTGAGCATTTGTGAAATACAGTTTGGAGAGCACTGCAGAGTGGCAGCCATGCACAGGAAATTTGATATGTAACAGATTTAGAACAGTTATAAGGAACAACTTCCTTTATGATGACGTCTAGGAAGTCATTTATCATCTCACAGAGGAGTCTGGCACCTTAAAGTGTTTATCTAAGGAAAGGAAATGAACCCCTGTCATCTAATAGAAACAGTATTTGATCCATTTCACAAAGAAGTACACTGGTCAAAGGAATTTTAAATAATCCTCGACTCCAGCATTTGGCTATACCTGCTTCTTGTCTCCAGGAAGCCCTCAATCCATTACTTTCCTGGTGTTTTCCTTTCTTTTCAATCCTTTCCTTATTTAGACAATCTCTGGGTTTGAAGATTATCCAAGATTTATTCCTTTTCAGATTAAATTTACAAATACATCCAGTTACATTGAATAAAATAGCTGGTGTACTTTAAACACACCCAAAAAAATTTAGGTTTCAGGAAGAAAACTAAATTGGATTCACTAAATATTCTTGAAGTTTATTCCACAAGGACCACCATGTTTAGGGCACGATCCAAAGTTCATTAAAGCCCTTGCACAGTCTCCAATGGACTTTGATTAAGGTGTGTGGGTGGGATCATCACTGAAAACTTTACTGAAAGAAGTGTGTTATAAGGAGGAATAAGGAGGGAATAAGGAGGGAAACCTGCAAGAAAAACATGTGGACAAAGAGGAGAATGGGATGGGAACAGGTTTGATGGGAAGTATAAAATGGAGTGAAAATAGCAAGAAAGCTCACGAGGAGAAATGAGAGCCAGAATGCACAAAATAGTAGATTTATTGCTCCTTTGAGGCAGAGATTTAAAATTGATTTGTGGGCTGAGATATCCAAGCAGGAATCTGAATAAGACACCAAGAACAGCAAGAAATGATGATGACTCTTACCATAGTGTTAGGGATGGATGAGAAAGTGGGAAGGGAGGGAAGAGATCTGGGAAAAGACAGTTCCACGTGGCAGATTTCACCAGTCATCTGGAGGGGACAGGAGAGAGCTTCAATTCTTAATTTCTGAGTCTTGATAGTGACTGGGATAGCTTTAACCTGGGAAAGGAGCAGTCTAACAAAACCCCTCAGCTTGCTGTCCTGGGCTTCCAATCCATGAGGGTAAAGCTGTAAGACGAGTGTGAAATTTGGTATCTCACGGAATATTTGCACTTTTTACAGCTTCACCTGCACCAAACAACTAGGTGGGCATAGAAGGGATAACAGGACAAATGTGGAAGAGGTCACAGGGAAATCCTCAGGCGTGGCTCAAGGTGATCAGTGCTGAAAGTTGTAGTTCCTTCCCCAAAAGAATGAGAGAGAAACTGAAAAATTGGTGCTGGTCTGGGATCCAGGCAGGAAAGCAAAAGAAATAAGACTGCAGGGAGGTCAGAAGATATGATTGTTTTCTCTGTGGGAAAAAAAAAATAAGAATTCTGCGTATGGAAGAAAATAAGTGAGCAAAAATGATTGTCAGACATCAGCTTCTGGTCACAGGGTCGTGTGGAAATAGCTGACTCTTCAGGGCTTACTTAGAGATTATTGTTCTCTAGGGCAGCAGGCACAAAATATTCCTGTGAAGTGACTGATAACTGAAACAGGTTGAATTTGTATTTTTTGGGACAGTATAGATTGCTGGCTGTGCTCTGCTTCACACCCTGAGTGCATCAGGGAATGCAGGTGAATTCTAGGCCCTCCAAGTTTCCCTTTCACTGGAGAACCACTGCATACACATATTTTCCTGAAGAAATAAAAATAATAAATAAAAAACCTTCCATGTTCTGTCCATTGCTGTTTTCTGCCTCCCATCTCCCCCTAACTTTCAAACAACAGCTCTATGAAGAATGTAGTGACCTGCCTGAGCATCTTTCCCTCTGTCTGTGACCCGTTTGAATCACTCAATAAAAGCTGTGCAAACATTTTCAGGAACTGCCAAAGGAAGGGGGGGAGGGGAACTCTTCTTCCCTGCCCTCCAGGTGACAGGTTTTAACTATTGACATTTTTATATGCCTCTTCCTTAATTTGGAGACAGCGTTACCTGATTCCAGTGAAATGGCAAATCAATTCAGATTCCTCCCTGACATAATGTGTTATTTTCCTCTTACTTTCAGGGGCTTTTCACTGAGAGCTCATCTGGCTGAGGTTCTCCTACCTGGCTGAACTGTCCTCCTCTGACCTGTGCTTGCCTTTGTTTAGAAACAACACATCAGAGACAGGAGTTGAACACGTTGCTGAACAGGAAAAGGAAAAGTGTGCTGAGTCCAACAAGCCTTTTACATTTATCTCTTCTCCGTGTTCCTGCTGTGCCACTAAAACCTTAAATCCACTCTCTCAGTTAAAGAACATCTGTCTTCCCCACAAGTCATCCATTTTTCTTTAATGGCCTTACTTGGCAGATTACTCCTGTGTTTACTACCTTGGTGAAATCTCAGAGTTTGAATTCCCAGCCTGGTCTTAACCTCCCTTCTTCATTTTGCCTGCACCATTCTCACTGTAGTTTCCTCTTCAGGTTTGTGATGATCTGTTACACGTTTTCAGTACTTCTAGAACTAAACCTCTTTCTTTCAATGAATTAATTTCTCCTCCTCAGATAAATGACCTGATTCTTTCCCCCTTCTCTCTTTATTTTTCTCCTTTTCCCCCATCACACCCTGGCTGATGTTTCAGAAGGGTTTGGCTGTTTTGTAGCAAGAAGCATTCCTGAGAAAGGCCAATTCCTCTGTAGCTCTGTGATATAGATGCTATGGCCAGGCTGAAGATTGTTGTCACTTAGTTCTACATAATCCCTAAATAATACCATTGAAATCAAAGGAAATGGATTTCAAATACCTTTCTTACATTATACCTTTCAAACAGTGAGTTTTATATGATTTCAGACATCAACTTCTTCAGTAGTTTTGCTTTGGTTTTAACATTTTTACAGGAAAACACATTCAACCTGCTGAGTTGTCTGAGCTAACATCCAAATCCCTCTCTTTAGCAAAACCCCAGAAAAACAGTCTTGCAGAAAGTGCAAGAAGGACCTGTATGTTTACCAGCAGCAAGGAGGGCAATCACTGTCCACAGGGAAATGATTTCCCATTCTCCAGCTGGGAAATAACGCTCAGCTCCAGGAGATGACCTCATTTTTCCCCTTCTTCCCTGACCACAGCCTGGCTGAAGTGAAGAGTTCACCAAGCCCATGCAGGACTGCACAGTGCTGAAGTCCTGGAGTGAGAGTCCCTAAAGAAAGACCTTTGTTTAAACTGGGCAATTTTTGCTAAGCAAAGAGAGTAAGATAACAGGGAATGGTTGAATTCTTCCTCCCCGTTTTCAATGACCAGCACTCAGGATGTGAAGCAGAGCACAGCCAGCCAGTTTTATCTTCATCATTAAAGATCTTGTAGTTATAATGCAGCATTTACAGCCTGTGGGATGTCCTGGCAGCCTCTACCAATATAATGCAGAAATGTTTTACTTCATGGAAAATAGAAGTTTATGCTGTGTGACCTCACATGTGTCTCTATTCAAATGTCAGGTTTTCCTGCTGTTTAATCCTTCTTTAATGTTCACTCCCAGAGGACTGGCTCAGAGTTATGTTGTACCATAACCTGCTATATGTCTCGTGACCTCCCCTGACAAAACAGTCAATGGCAATTTACTACAAATCCCAGTCACTGTGAGGCCTAAATGTAATTTTTTTTTGGTGCAAAATGCTCTCTGCCCAAACCAAACTTTAGTATAGGTCCATAAATTTTTCTATCATTTCTATTCTGCAAGATTGTGACTATGGTAGTAATGGGCCTCTTGTCTCCACCAAGGGTATTACTCTATGTGATTGTGTCATTTGAATGGAGTCAGTAAATAAAATCACTTGCTCTCACTTCAGTGTGTCCGACTTTCAATGCATTCATCCAAAAATTTCAAATCTTTTAAAATCTTGTCCCATCCATCAGAGCTTTCAGTGCTTCCAATTTTAGCATCTGCCAGCTTTGGATGTTGGCACCGTCCCATCACGATCATTTCTACTCTACTCATCACTGGGTCCTCAGGAGCAAGGGATTAGAGAACGTCTAAAAATACCACGGAGGATGTCATTAATTTCTGTCACTTCCCTGGAAAAGCAGACACTGCACATTCTGTTCAGACCTTTGTCCACCTCAGACTGCCCAGCCTTCCCACAGCTGCCCCTAAACACTGTGGTGCTCCTGCTTGGGAGTGCAGGGAGTCGTGTGAGGCTGTCCCAGAGCCCTTCACACACTTTTCTGCTCTCCAGTATCAAAAGCTAAATACTGGTAAGATAATTCTGTCATTGCCTGGTAGTGACTGAGAAAATTATTTCCTTAATGTTTTGGTTCCTCATCTACTTTCTGCCTACTCCGTGCCTATAAATAGGTTTGGTGTCATTTGAGCAGGGAACTGCAGCTTCATGCTCAAGGTTTATTTCTGCTCCTCTAATCAACTGGTAATGGACTATGTTGTAACATTCCTCTGCAGCAAAAGGAGTAGTCAGCATTTACTTTTGCTCCAGAGCCTGAAGATGTCCTAAGTGCTCCAGGAAAGAAGTAACAAGCCCATTGCCAGAGAACATACAATCTGCCATCTCCAGATTGAAGGATATATAATAGCACAGAGTAGGTGGGCAACAGAAAATAAAGTGAATGGTTAAATGTAAAAAGATAGTAAAAACAATGGGATAATGGGTTTTCTGAGCGAGGCCATGATCCTATGTCACTGAAGCTGTTTGAATGAGCAATCAGTTTCTAGAAGGTTTATTAAAAAAAGATGTACTTCCAAATATTTTCCTGGACCATTAGCATTGTTTCTTGTGTGCTTACCAAGGAGGAGAATAAACTCTGAAGAGTTTGGAAAGTGGTAAAGGACATAGCTTAGTCCATTTTCCAAAGGAGAAGGACAAGACACAAGGAAGAGTGGAGTTGCTTTTAGAAACGAAGCAGAGAACTGTATCAAGGACACCCTTTGGTGCCACTTGCTGAGTGCCCCATGCAAGATCACTGGAATGAGCTTTAGTAGTGGTGGGAGTTTCTTCATCTTGTTTGGCCCTTATTCACAGAAGTTGACTTGAAAGAATTTAAAAAAAAAAAAAATTACTTTCGGTTCAACACACCGTGTCCTCCTGCAGTCACTGGGGATCATCTGAGGTCAGGATTGTTCCTGTGTAACTCTGTGCTATCTCTGTACATGATTGACACCAGGCAAGGCTGCACAGCCTTGGCAGAAGGGTGCAGGGCAGCACTGCACCATTATCTGTAGGAACACGACTCCTTCGTTTCCCCATGCTGAGAAAAAGCTGGGAATAACAATCCAGCCCCTGCTCAGCAAGGCCTCGGTCCTCTCACAACCTCTAATCTCCGGCATATTTAGAGATCAGACCACCTTCAAAGCATCACTTGACTTTATCTCTCCTTGTGTCTGTTCACACTGTCCTGGCCAAACTATTTTACTGCATTTTATCTGCAAACTCACTGTGACTCAGGCTGGATGTGGACACCTCCTCCCACTGCCTGGTCTGTCACCCCTCCGGGTCAGCCCTGTTTCTGTGGCCATTACTGGAACTGCAATGGCATGTGCTGCAGTTTAAGATGAAATACAGCTTCCCACAGTAACCTTCAGTTCTCATCATTTCTTGTGCATGTTTTATTGAGGATTTTTAGGTCTGGCTTTGGTCCTCTCCCCATGTTTCTCAAGCATCTGTGGTTTCCTAATGAAAAAGGGATAACCTGTCACGTCAGCTGGAATCAGTGTCTTGCTGTCCAGAGGACCAAAGACTTCTTCTGAGTTACTCCTTTGTGAAAGAGAGTATTATGTACCCAGAGAACAACAAGAAATAACTATCTAAAAGAGGAAAAAAAACACCTGTAATCCTGAAAATAAACAGCTCATAACTCCAGGGTGGGAGAGCCTACATATTATCTTACCAAGTGTTTTTAGTTTGCAGATACCAATTCTGTAAAGCCTTCCCAAGGACAGGAAAATGAGGCAGACAACCCCTCTGATCAGGATTTATTCAAAATACATGGATTAAGAACTGCATTTTCTGTGTTCACAAGAGAGAAACATTCCTATGTTATTCTGTGTTTGTTAGTAAGAAATTAGGCCAACCAAGGCCAGGATCAGCAAAGCATTTAAAACTTTGCTTAGCTCTATCCCTAAGCACCAAAACTTTTCAGAGCATGCCTTCCTTAGCCCCACACTAAGTCTTGTTGCCCTCAGTTTTACACAAGCATAAAAGACTTCTGCTGACTCTCTGTGAAAAGTTATACCAAAATACACAGTCCAAAACAATCCAGAGGCACAATACTTTCAAAGTAACATTAATAAGCTTCCCCACTGCCTTTCTGCACAGTCATAGTATCTGGATCTGCTTTTCAACAGGTAGGGTTTTGACAGTGTTTTTCTTTGCAAATCTTATCCACAACAGCAAATTAAACCCGAAGGAAAAGAATAAAGATTACTTTTCTGTTTCAAGTAAGAATTCCCATGCTGTTCTAAACTGAGGGGATCTTGCCAAGAGGTGTCAAGCTCCATCTACTGGCATTTAAATAAACTTGTAACTCTACTGGCATTAAAATGAACTTGTAACTCAGCACGTTGAGCTTTGGGTCTATCTACATAAGACAAACAAGGAGATGCATTGCCTTTGCAGAATATTAGTCTAATTCCATTATACTCTGTGTTCATCCATCTTATTTAAAGAGTAGCTGTTTTTCCAAACTCTTATGTCATTTGCTGAGTTATGTAAGCATAGGAGAAAAGACTTCCACAATTACTTCATGAGATGCTGGGCTATGCATAAATAACCATGCATAAATAACCATACATAAATATGTATAAATAACCATATATTATGTCTATAATTGTGCATAGTACCCATATAGCTAAACCAGAAAACATTGCAGTGCTCTGTTTCTTATGCTACTCACATCCCAAAGACAGACTTCCACAAGGCTTTTGACCTTCTTAGTTCATCCTTAATTCAGTCATTGAAAACACTCTTTAGTGGTATCAAAGAGGACAATTTATATCTGTAAATACTTCCCTAAGTGATCAAACGAGGAGGGGAGACCTCCCTTCAGGTGCCATAATGTGAGAGCACAGCAGCAGCAGCTGAGGAAAATTGGGCTGCAGAAATAGGCACAGTCCCTTCCTTTAACCAAGAAGACAATTTGCTTTCCTTCAGTATTTGTACCTCAAACACATAATTTCTACGTGCTTTTTCATGTGCACTCTGCCTGTTTTCAAGTATAAAACCTCAGAGATTGGAAATAAATTCAACAATCATTTTGAGGAAAGGCAACTGCTGCTGGTGCCTGCAGTTTTTATGTCAGGTGGAACTTTTGATAACTTAAAGATAACAACACATCGGGCTAAAGTCATACATGAGGGGGCATTGTTTCAATTATGTGTATTTATGATAAAATCAGTCAAAAACAGAGCACCAAGGTTTGTGTAATAGGCATCATGCAAATTCAAGGTACTGGAGGCATAAAAGGCCTGAATGATCCCTGTACATCCCTGAATGATGTACAATAAATATAATAGATTTTTAACCTCATTGAGCCAAAAAGGAGAGAGAGAGAGAGAGAGAGAACAGGAACAGCCTTGACAGGAATCTGGTGTTCAGAAAATTCAACAATCAGAAAAGTCCATGATTAGTGTTAATAGAACATAACATCCTATCCGTTTCGTGTTTATTTACTTTTGAGGGAACATTCTTGCCTTAAACTGCATCCTGTTTCAAAAAAAGCCTCTCTGCTGAAGTCTTACATTCACCAAGATTAAGAAAGTAGGTCGCCAAAGTCCCGTTAATCTGCAGTGTAACTCAGCTGAGTGGATGTGGAAGCTCCAGCTGGGACTGGGGCTTCCTCCCCTCTCCTCTGTCCCAGATGCTGCCTCGTTCCCTCTCCTGGAGCCCTTTGCAAAGCCCACCCTGCACGAAGCTGGAAATCCGGATCCCTTCCCCATTTTCCAGTGGTTTGCACTGTTGACCACCAGTGCTTCCCCCTCCAGTCCTCTCCTCCCTTAGCTTTTATGACTCTGCCCTCTCCTGGCTGGTTTCCCTCCTTCTTCATTGTTTCCTCCTTCCTGATGGAAGAACCAAGGGGAACCTCACAGAGATCAGCTCTCGACCCACCTGTCCCCACTCTGTGTATTTTAAATATATGAAGTTATTAAAAAAGTGTCTGTTTGATCACACCTGAAAAATGCTGGTGACTACATGAGTAATGCATCCACTGTTTTTCAACCATCTTTATTCTCTGGGGGATCCCATTCCAAAGCATGGGGTCATCAACCATATCTTCCCTTTTCTCAAGCTTAGGAACAACAGCAGTGCAATTTCTGTTGCTGAGGACAACACTCTGAGCATTATTTTTGACTTAGACCTTTCCATGGGGTCTGCACCTGGAACCTATTCAACCTAAATTCCCTGTCTAACCAGTCCAGAAAGTTATGCCCAAGTTAGGTCTAGCTGAACTTCCCATTGCAGGTTCTTCACCTTAACACCTTTCCCAGCTGGGATGAATCAGTATATAGTATAAACTTCTACACTCCATATTTATTTTGAAATCTCCCAGTCATTTCAAATCTTGATGTTTTTTCTGTAATTTTCAGATTTGAAACGGCCTTTTTTTAAAAAAAAAAAGAAATAAAGTATCAGCTATCAGAACAATGGTCCAAATAAATGTCAGTGCTTTGCAAGGCTGAAGGAGAGGTTATCCATTAAAGTAAGCTTTATTACTACTTTTGTAACACTATCAATAGGAAGATTAATCAAAGCACCAGCTGAAAATGCTGTGAAAATATCATCTATTTCTCTATTTCTGTTTATCTTTTGGTTTAGACACTCATTTCAACTAAAACTCACTAATAATTAAATCTATTTTTGGCCAGCTCTGCTCTTGCAAAGGCTATCCTGTCACCCTTTATCTGTTCCAAAATCCTTGGCAAAGTCATAACCCTGGACTTGCTCCTGTCACTCCTGTGACATCCTTTCTCTTCATTCAACCTAGTTCAAAATCTCTCTTTGAAGTGACACCAGAGCTTCTTACTGAGCCTGACAACTCTTTTGTGGAACTGTGTCTTACAGAGATGTCCTTGACTGTCATAAATGAAATATCCCATTTTTTTTTTAATTTCTATTTTTACACAACTGTTTTTTACTCTTTTGGGGGAGATTTCCACAGGTACCCCCTCTTCCAGAACTGGGCTAGGCCATAAAGTGTTTGAGACAAAACTTGACTTAATATGGTCAGTTTTACACTCCAGCCTTTTACTTTTTCTCTTGTTCCACCACCTTCTCCTTACCTACCTTCATTAATGCCATGGAAATATTTAATAGATAAAGGATTTACCTGTAGCAGCCTCTGACTGCCTTGAGCATCCTGGAAGATACATAAGCCTTTATTCAGCTGTAAAAATGAAGGTAATCTCATTCAAGAAAATGGGGCTAACCACTGGGACTCTTCAGTTTAATACTGACAGCCTTAAATAGTCAGAATGTGAAATAAGCTAAATTAAAGAAGCATATTTTGGTAGTTTCATAACATTGACACAGTATTCCAGTCATTTTTCTCAGAGTGCTCAGTGGGAAATGCTGGTATCTCAAATCACATAATTTGTCTTTACTAAGAGCAAAATTCTGCTTTAGCATTTCCTGGAGCAGCCTAAGGCACTGATAACTTCGTAAGAGGAGAGCTCATAAGTCAAATATGGGGAGCAGCAGTTCTCCAGGATCCAAACAACTTTATGCTCTTTGTTTTGCCTTGCCAACTTGTCATGAGCAGACATTTTTCTTCAGAGAAATCTGGATGAGACAGAGGCAGAAATATTTGGAGAATCTGGGCCTAAAGTCATCTGATAAGGAAGCAGACCCTCAGCCTCCAGAAGGCTGGGGGCAACTTTTTCTTATTTCTGAAGTAGAAGATGACACATGAATGGGGAAAACTCACTCCTCCCCTGCCACTTTATGTGCAGAATCACGGTGCTTTGTCTTCACATTCCCAAACTCACAATGGATCTCCAGCCTGAACTTGGGCTTCAAGAATATTTTGATGTACCCTGATGGCTCATCAAGATAAATACAGTGTGATGAGGAAAAAAATATATTCAAGGTTAACCAAAATAGTTCATTCTTCTTAATCTGTTATCTGGTTATTCCTGTTGTCCTTCTTTCCCTGGAAAAACAAGGATTTTAAGTTGTACATGATACAGTAAGACACAAGAGGGTTTACTACAGGGAGGGTTTAATGCACATTTTACCATGCATTTTGCTATACTAATTGGTGATGTATATTTTTAATCTACAAAGTGTTCTGCTGGTTATATTTTAATGGACATAACTTCTACTCTGCAGTTGCCTCAAGAGTTTTCCCTTTTACCCTGGCATCTGTCCCTTCCCATTGCCACCCTGAGCACTGTGCAAAGCTCTGTCCTATTGTCCTCCTGCTTTCACCATGGCCCTCCTCTCTTTGAAGAATACTAAGTCTCTGCTGTATCAAACAAAAAGGACTTGTTGTCTTCACCTTTAAATCCCTCCAGGATTGCACCTTGCATAATTATCCCTGCTCTCTTGTGAAATACAAGTAGGCAAAGGCAACATCGTGGACATTTTGAGGCTGAAAAGCTCATTTTCTTCTGGGCTGGAATGAAGTAGAATATGTCCATGCACTTTCTCTCTGCATCTTCTTCACACTTCCTGACCAAACTTTCCCTGGGAAGTTTCACTGGGGTGTGTTTTTTTTCTGTTTTAATCAGATATGAAATGTTTGACTCCAGTTAAGAAAACATATTTTGGTGGAAATGCATTTGGCTGAAACTCTTCCAAAGCATCAGCTCTAATCACCCCTGACTTTTAATCAGCCCATGATATCAGCCTCCCACTGCAAACTTGTTACTTTTTCAAGCTTTAGTTTGTCCTGCTTCTTCCCGTGCTGTCCTTTAAACCCTCACAAAGCTCCTGTCATCCTCCTCCTTCTAATCTCTCCCTTGGGATGAGGGAAGCTTATGAAAACATGGATTCTGGTTGGGCCACTCATTCTTTGACCCCACTGCCTCCTGAGCAGCATTATTTCATATTTTTTCTCCTTCTTGGACTGTCTTCCTCCTGCTTGCCATGAACATATGCTGGATGCTGCCATAAATGGGCCACCTTTTTTAAGGGCTTTTCATGCCCTTGCCCTCAGTGTTGACAAGTTTCTCATTCTACTCTTTGTAGTATCATAACCACACTCAAAATCATATTGATAAGATACTTCTACCTAAAGGGCAGTCAGGATATGGATGATGCTGCCCAGAGAAATTAATAATTCTGAAGAAAGCAATGCAGCAAAACAGGCAAACAAACAAACAAACAAACAAACGACTGCAAGTTAACTTTTTGGGAAATACCTCTGAGCGAGGCAGAAGCTGTCCCTTCAGCAGAAACTTTCTCTAGGAGAAATTTTTCGGGACAAAGGTGAAATTTGGGATTAAAAAGACGGGAACCAATGTGATCAAAATACTGCAGGCAGGTTCATTTTCATAGCATTCCATTTCCGTGTCCCACGTGGCTTTATTTGGAGAAGCAGGTGCACTGGATGCTGGGCATGTGTTGTTTGGGTTTTCTTGCTTTGTTTCCCCCTGAAAGATAATTATTTGTGGTTTCATTCTAGTGCAAACCCAAACGTTTACCATGAAACTGCAAAATCTTTCAAAGAATGGGAAACAGGATTGTTTTTCCACACATTCAATTTTAAGTATCAGAACATGGGGCTGTGGGGCACATTGTCTGAACTGTTTTTAGCACCAAAAATGAGTATTTTGTGGTTGGTCAAACCTCAGCCAGCTGTTTTCTGGGGCCCTTCACTGAAATAGTAATAATCCCAGTAAGGCACACGCTGGCAATCTGGGATTGTATCCCACTGATTTTCTGTTCCCCAAAGTGCCATTTTACACCCCCTGCAACTGGAATGTGAATTGACCCACATATATGTTGTAGTAGACAACAATAATGAGCTGCAGAAATATTTCATTATTACTTATATATCCAATGAATATTTTCATTACTGCATATACAAAATTGTGTCACACTCACCTGCAGAATTTCCTCAGTGAACTCATATAAATTAGCTTGCTTTTAAAACACTAATTGGGCACATGTATTAGTGTGTTTATACACAAAATTACTCAGGATTTAAAATCCAGGCCAAAGACAACACAAAGTCACTCATACTGCAGGTCATGTTTAAATTCTCTGATCCCTCCCTGCTTTAGTCCTCTTAAAAATTCCAGGGTATATTTTGCACCTGCCCAGCCCAATTTATCATTGGAAAAAAGTCCTGAGTTGCACCTGTATTACTAAAATTAAAAAAAGAAATCCAAGAGGGAAATCAGTTTCCCCTGACTGTAATGGGCTCCACTAATTGTAATGAATATGTTTCTTGTTCAAAAGATTTTTAAAAAATCAGTCCCCTTTTATTTCCAAATAAAATGTGACCAGTTGTCAAATGCTAACAAAACCCAAACATTTCAGTTCCAAATTAGTATTTCAAAGTGAAACACCATTTTTGTGTCCTTTTTTTTTTTTTTTAACTTTATTTTTGTCAGTTTAGGAAATGAAAGTTTATGTTGAAACATTGGTTTGAAAAAGCAGATGTAAATGTTCAAACGAATTTTTTCTACGTTTCGGATTAGAAAACTCTCAGTTTTAGCTTAAGACTAAGTCCTTAACTAGAACTGGAAAAGGCTAGCTTTGAACTGATATTATTTCAAATAACGTTTGAAATAGAATTATTCTCGGTACCCAGGCTCCTTTTGCTGTCACCAGATGGCAGCCTCGGCACATTTCAGCGAAATGCAGGTTTCTTCTGTGAAGTTAAATTTGGCTTTTGTGAGCATTTTGCTTTTCAGGTGATTTCTTTGCTCTGCACGCTCTTTCTGACTTTATCTCAGCGCTCTGCAATCACTTCTGGCCGACACCAGTCTGCAACGCTTTAAATTGGCTTAAAATGCTTTAAATTTAATTTCTGAAAGAGCCGGTGGCGAAACCATAAGCTGGCATGATCCAGTGTATTTCTTTGGCTCAACTGAAGGCCAAGAATGGAGAATTCATTTCATAAATGCTGGAGAACTTATTCTACGCCCCTGTTTTTTTCCTGTGCTTACATGCAGAGAAGTTTCTGTGCAGAGCAGGCTGACAGGAGCCCTCCATCACCCATGGGAGGTGAGGTACGAGGTGCCTTTGGGGTCAGAAAGGTGCCCTTACCCTTGTAGGTGACCCTGTTTTCAAGGTGCCAGCCAGGTGAAAATTCCTCCGTCCAACCCATGGAGGACACAGCAGCTTCCCAAGGAAATGGGATTTTGGGCTACAGAAAGTTTCACTAAGCAAACATGCAGAAGTTAAGCCCAAAAGCAGTACCCCAAATTCCCTTTAGCTGATGGCATTGTCCTCTCTTGCCTGGCATTTGATGAGGGAGAGGAAGTCACAGGGCACTGGGATTGCCATTGGGATGTACATAAGCTACAAAATAACTTTGGGAAATGAAAAGCATGACATGCTCAGGAAAAGCAGGATTTCACTCTCCAGATGTTGTTACAACTTATATATTAATAAGTTATAAGGGAAAAAACCCCTAAATGCTGCTGTGGAGAAAAGGGAATGGCTGGAAATAAACCCAAATTATGCATGAGTTGGGATTGTGTTCTCAGCAGCATGGATTACCGAGCATGGTGGGCAGAGCTGAGGTCGCCCTGGGGCTGGAACAGCCCTGATTTCCATTTTGGGAATGTTTGGGGAGCAGGAGAAGTGTAGCAGGGGGAAAGAGCCCTTCCACATCTGCCTGTGGGATGCTGTGTGGGGGAACTGGGGCCCAGACTGCTCCAAGGATTTCCATTCAGTGCCATGTACTCCTAGAGTTTAACATACATACACTGCAAGATGACTGCAGTCACAGAAGCAAATAATACTCAGCTCTATAAGGTTGAATTCTTAGCTGTGCTCTCCTGCCCAAGTTTTCCCCAGTTTTGCATGAAAATGCCAATACACAACAAATATAATGTTAAGCATTAACATTAAATGGTTTGATTTTCCAAAGAGCTGGGTATCCATTATCTTTTTTATAGTCAGTGAAAAAAATTGAAAAATTATTTACTTAAAAATTCAGTAGTTTCATCCATGAGTTAAACTTGTGGAGATCTTATCCCTACTCTGTAAAGAAAGCAAAGGAAACATTAGGTATACCAGCAGAGTTCCCATTCTCTGCTACTGTGCCAGCACAGCCATAGCACTTCCAAAAAGAGAATGAGATAGATCTGAACTGAAATTAGGGACTCAAATACCTATGAACTTTATACAGGTAGCAAGAATCTAAACCCAAATTTTGGAGCTAGTTTCATAATGCTGGGCCAAACCCTCTTGTCAGGAATATACTTAATTCTTTGTGTTTTCTGGCACTACAAACTGTGGTCTGTGTTTGGTACTTCAGCCATCCTTCATTTACAATTATCAGAGGAGAGATTTTTCCACACCCCAAAATTCCCGTGCTTTGGATGAGAAGACAGAACTCACAGCAAAGGCCATGTGGCAAAAGGATGTGAGGTGAGAAATACTAGTAAAGCCCTCACTAACCAGTTGTTGTTAAAAGGCCTTCAATTAATGAAGATCCAGGGTATGTCTGCAGGATCTCTGGTTTAAAACTTCTCATCCTGAAGACCTCTACGTATTCCACTGCATTTTTTCCTACTCCTGAAACTTATGCACAAATCAATCTCAAATCCAACTCATTTTTACTTTAAAGACACCAACTCTGCACACTTGCAGGCCTTGGGTCCTACTTTTGGAGAGCATATCTGAAGGATGTCATCTGAGCTAAAGATGATCCCTGGGTAGTTGGGGGTGATGCATTTGGGGATAGTTAATTCAGTGACATCTGAAATGGGTAATGAGCTCCAGATACACAGATGGTACTCCAGGAATATTGTCTTAATTTTCTCTTTCGTTTCCTTCCCTTTTAATAAGATGTTCCTATAATTAAACTGGCCTAAGGCTTCATTCAGTGGGTAATAACTCGTGCTGAGGTTCAGTGAGAGCCCCAAGCTGAATATGCTGAGATATGAATAATACACAGTTATTCTCCCCCTGCTGCTTTCCCTGCCTCCACCCTGAGGATCTCCAGAGGTCAGATCCGCAGACAGTGGATCCATCCACCCAATTTGAGCCTGCCCAGCACCCAAGGGTGGTGTGACATCCAGAAGGGAGACTAATCCTCCCAGCATGTGTGCTCCCAGCTCACTGTGATTGTGTGAATGGCATATTCAGGTGTGCAAAGTCACACCCAGTGACACACACAGTGCCAGGGATGGGGCCCTCCTTGGCATTCCCAGCCAGTTGCCCATGGTTAATGAAGGGCAGCTCTGCACAGGATCCGACTGAGGGGCTGCCACAACTCTTTACTGCTGAATTCTGAGGGAGGTAAAAAGGTTTTCTAGGGTTTTTTTCCTTGTTTTGTCAGAATGTAGAGAGTCCAAGTTGTTCACAAGGTGAATTGCTCATCCATTAAGAAAACCTCCGAATGCAGAAAGTTTAAAACCTCCAAATGCAGAGACCTAAAGGATGTCATCATTCCTCTGACTTAAAATTATTCTTCCTGCTCAGAAAATTCCTTTACATCCTTTGCTTTCCTATTTCTGTGGCAAGCTAACACCTGAGTCACATTCTGGAGTCTCTTTATGAAATCCTCACGCAGCCCTTAAACCTGGCTTGTCACCAAAGCACCACAGCAGAGAAACAAACAGCAAGACAGGCATTGATCAAAACTGCCAAACTGAAACACCTGTGTGATGAAAAATCCAGCAGCAAAATTCCAGTCGATATATTAAAAGCCTGTGACTAGAGATAAAGATGTGGATGTTGTTCAGTGAGCTTTTATTGCTCAGGACTTTATGTTCTTAAATCATTACACAGTTGTTGGTACTGCATCATGTTTGTTCCCTGTCGATCCATACGTAACTGAGGTCAACCCGTGGCATTTATAAACATACTTTGTTTAGTCTCGGGGTTTATCCCTCCACAGAAAGTGAGCAATTAATAAATGAAAGGATAACGGCCACACAAGGCTTCCAAAAAGGACAGGCTCCCAAAACCAAGATGTGAATGTTTTCACTTTGAATGCCGGGGCTTCAGAGGCTTACGAGCACTTTTTAAAGCTTAAACTGGAGAAAGCACATGTGTGCTTGTGCAGCCTGGATCACCAGGGCCTGCCTGCTTGAGCCCGGGATTAAGTGTGTGAACTGATGCCGCCGCTCTGTCATCGGTGCCCAGAGCTCGGCTCCTGCCGGGTCTGCCACACACAGCACTGGGGGGTTCACACCACCAGCCTTCTAAAGATAGCAAAGCACGGCCAGGGAGCCTTTGCTCCTGTTTCAGGCTCATTAGATGAGTGATGACAGGTTATAGCAGTGGTCCCTCGTGGCCAGACAGCAAGCCAGGCCCCCAACTGCTGCTGTCCACCAGGGCTGCAGTTGAATTCAGCCAGCTGTTGTAACAACCAGGGAGACACAGACCTCCCTGAGCTCCCGTTTAATGAGCTTTGTGCATTTTATGCAAGCTCCCCTGCAAGATGCCCCTCAGACTGGGAGGCTTTGTGCTGCTGCTGAAGCACATGGCTGTAACCTCTCACTTCTCCTGTTGGCCTTCATGGGGGCAGAAACACCTTCCCCTGAGCCTGTTTCCTGGCTTTCAATCTGCTGAGTCTGAACTAAATTGAATATTTGCAGGGAAAGAGGAAGCAGGTAACTCCCCTCACCCCCCTGTTTCTCTCCAGACCAACTACTCCAGTTTATGCTCTTTATTTTAAGAAATAAACCAACAGAGATTTTTTTTTTCACAGCCTTCTTTATATATATATAACAAAAATTCAATAACAATGTGCATCCCGAGTTCATTTTTGCAAAGCAGGCAGGGGATTTTGTCTTTGTTGGGGATAAATGAAAATGTTTTTTTTCTCTTTGACCATTTAGGGAAAATAAGCAGAGTCTACTAAATACTCTTCATTTGTACGAGATGTACCCCCCCCAAACCCAGAATTCTGGTTAAAATTGTTTTCCCTGTTTCTCTTCTTTGCAACTAGTTTTACTAGGGATAACCTTAAGATGACATGAAACCCCTCAGTCTCTTTTCTTTGTTTTAAATCATTTCAGTGTTGGATATTTACACCTGTGAGATGAGTACTCATCTGAGAAAGAGTGTTTGCTAATCATAAATTTCAATGTTGGTGTCTTTAAAGCATAAAAAACACTATATGGTAACCTCAGCCTAATCTGTAATGTGATTTTCACGTGTTCATCCAGTGTCATTGGCTGTAACCTTATCTAGGCTCAAGATTAAGTTAAACTCACAGCATTTCCAGGTTAACAGTCCTTCCCTGCATTCGCTGTTTTCTGAGTTACTGGATCAAAACTCATCAATCTGGGGAAGCATTGCAGTAGCCCCAGTGCTCCAATATTCTGAATAATCTTCTTCCCAGCAGATTTCTGAAGGATATTGGCACACCTAATTGATTGGATTGCGTTATAAAGTGTTCAAGAGGATGAAAACCTTGCAGGCTTTTTTATTTTCCAATGTGCCAATGAAGTTATGGCCTCTGTTTCTGTTTAATTTGCCAGTGGTAAACATAAACACATATCTACCACCCAGCACCCAGTCCTGTTTTTCAAGTTTGTGTTAGCAATTAAAGCTAGAAAGACCTCTTAACTGATTTCCAGTGTGCAAAACTTCTCAGAATATGTGGGAAACATTTTATTTCTGTTCTGAGGACATGTTGATTCATTGCTTTAAATACTTCGTAGTAAAACCTCACATGTTATGTGATGCAGATGAAGGCAAGGCAGAGAACCAGGCATGGGGCAGGGTTTGAGAACATGATGAGGCCCTTGTGGTTCTCTAAGTCATGTTTTAAAATAAATTACCTTAATAACAGTGACAAATTGAGATATTACAACTGTTTTCTTACTGCCATCACTTGCTTCGAGCTCTGAGAGAGACAAGAATCTTCTTCTTTCTGGAGATATTGTGATGCATGAAACATAAGGAATCACTGAGCAAAGTACTGATCTAAATCCAAACAGAAAAGAGTCTTTTTATAAAAAAACTCCATCACAGTTTTGTGCAGCAGTCACAGATCTGCTCTTTTAAGGGCTCTGGGTTAATACATTCTGAGTAATGTGACACTTGGTCACATTATTACTTATTACTGATTTTTTTCTAATTATGAAAGTACTTTTTGTGTTTCAGTGGGAAGTTATTCAGTGATAATTTTAAGCCTTGATTTCATTTTCATGATTTTCTCAGCCATGCTGCCTTCTTGTAAAGACCTTCTGTCCTGCTTGTCTTTGTTTAACATGAATATTAAAACATGCAACCTTGGCACATGATGCATATTCTGTATTTGTAATATAGAGAATTAATTCTAACTCTAGGGAAGTAAACAGCAACTTCTCTGATTTAACAGCTGGGATTTGCTTGTGGTTGCTTTGTCCTTTTCTGTGTTCTTCATGTCTTGGTGCAGACTCAACAAGGTGCTTCATAATGAGTCTGCAATTCACAGTGCATTCAGAAAAAGGAATCAAACTTTAATCCTAGTTCTAATATTAATGGGAAGCAATAACTTCTAATGAACAATTCATTGCTGTGCTACTAAGTAAGTTACAACACACTGACTGTGGCACTTGCAGTAAATATTTGCTTTTTGAGCATCTGGGCACTCCACAAGTTTCTGACTCTTATTTAAGACCTGACAGATTTAAGCAAAAGTATTCTTCCTGCTTTTTTTTTTTTATTTTGTCACACAGCTCAATTTCCCCTACATTTAATTCATTCAATGTGCAAAAAGTTTATCCATTTTAAAACTAACCCTGCAGCAGTAGGATGCTCTCCTGGGCCTGGCTGAACTGCATCACTGTTCAAAGACTGGTGCAAATTCCTCACACGTTTTCATGCTGCTTATCACTACAATAGCAAAGTGCAACTCAAACAAGAATATGTGTATATTCACAACATCTTTGTGAGGTGACAAGTGGTGTTATACTGTCATTTTACAGCTTACAACTGAGACTGACAGGGCAATAATATTCACTGACTGCAGGTACCCGTCTTGAGGCCCATAAGAGCTGATTATTTAGAGTGTAAGCATCATGTAGCCCATGCATTTTAAAGTGAAATGCTGCTTTTCTTCAGTTATGTCTGTCAGTGCTTTGTTTTTCCACAGGTCTTTGATTCTCAAATCAGGCACCAGATAACGAGAAATGCAAGTTTTAACACTACATGAGAAAGATAAGATCCAAACAACTGGCCTTGGGAGACCAGGGTAGTGCCAGGTAAGGAAAATCCTGTTTCACCGAGGAGCATCATGTTCCAGAGGGCTACATTTAGAACACTGTAAGTTCCAAAACTTAAATTGAGCTGCAGGGCCTGTGACCTGCAGTTCAGGTAGATGACAGTATGAGTATTTTTGGCTCCTCCTGTCAAATTGGGAAAGGAGGATCTAGACCCAAAGTCCAGTACCAAAGTCACAAAATCATTCATCTCCTCAAGGAAAAAAGCTGATATCAACACAGGTCTCCTATAGAGTAATTAGTAGAGAGATGATCTGCAGTCAGGAGCACAACAGAATTACTCACAAACACCAATGAGGCAATCTGTAGTAATTCTGAAATGTTTATAACCTTCATTCACTAAAAATATGTTACTTTAGCAGAAGAAGAGGAAGGGCAGGAGCAAACGCTGGCATCTGACATTGTTACTCATCTCCCTGGACTGCCCTGCTGCCCTGAATTAAACCCCCAAAAACCAACAAGAAACTGTTTCCCAGAAAACAGTCTCTGAGCAGTGTGGTTTTTTTCAGAGCTGTTCTCACTGGTGTTTATTTCATGTGAGCTGATGAAAGTCCCGAAGGTTTACCTCTGACAAAAAGAGAGGGACAAACACGGGAGTGCCCAGCAGCTCAACTGGGCTGTGGTGAGGCTGCCAAAGGAGACAATTCTGCCAAGTGAAATGGCTTCCAGACTGTGCACTTGTGTGTCAAAATGACATTAGTGTATTTGGACATAAGTGCTGTCTTTTATCAGGGATAAGCTTCAAAGCCACAGAGATGGAGAGATGGGAAACTGGAGGTTGACAGGAAAAATAGAAGTTGACAGAAAAACATAAAGAGAATTTGTTAAAACAAACCCAGCACTCCGAGGGCCAGGGATACCTTCAAGCATCAAATTTAGAGCCAAGGGTGTTTTGTAAGGCCATGATAGTTCAGGGACAGTAAATAAATTTTCTCTGCAAAATTCAGTGGAATTTGAAAAACCTTGTGCCTGCTCTAAAGTCTGGAGCTGCCTGCCTGCTGCTAGCTGATGAGAGAAGCTTTGGTCACACAGAGTATGGAGGAACCTAAGAAAGACTGAGATGTCTGTGCATGCCTATTTTGATATAAATCCTGGACAACTTGGGTGCTTACCCAAAGTTCGTGAAGCAACTCTACAAAGCAGGGAAAAGCACTTCAATCTCACGGAATGAACATTTTCAGAGGGAGAATATTTTACCTAAGTTTACGTTCATTGCAGGCCACTAATAATTGCAAAACCTGAACGAGGCATCCCCAGTCCCGACGTGGAGCTGAATCCCATAGCTCAGTTCAACATTTGCAAGCAGAACTGGTGTGTTTTTCTAACACTGTGGATGTACTCACAGGCCCCTGGGTCTGGGACTTTCCCTGCACAACCTCTCACTGATGGATTCTGTACCTGGGAAGCTGGATTTGCCACTGGGAAATATAGCAAGATGAACATATAGCTTTGTTTGCAGCACTTATCACTGAGGTTTCCTCTCTCTCTGGTTTGCAGCACAAATTAAATTTAAATTTCTGTTAAATTCCGCAGGCCAAAACCTCGCCGAACGGAGTTAAAGGTTTCTAACTTCACATCAGCAAAATTTCCTGCCAGAGTGATTGTTATGTCCAGCAAGGTGGGTCATCTCCCTCTTGTGTGTTTTCCTCCTCTTATCTCTGGTGGCTCCAAAAAGCACATAGGACTCACTGAGGCTAAAACTAAAACAACAACCTGCGTCCGGTCAAGCGGGTCATCTCTGATCTTTCGGTCAGTCCCCTCTGACAACCACAGGAGTCAATAAAAGTGCTCAGAGGTGCCAGTAAGTTTAATTCCCCAGTCTATCCCTTCCCCAGGCTTGGGGCCTGCAGAAGACAGAATGACAATTTAGCCCAATTTCAGCAGTCAGAGAAGAATAGTTCTGCCAATGAAAGGTGACGTGGCTTGTCTGACAGCTGTATATTAGCATTGACTGATGTCTGCCCATCTCTGTTAGAGTCCAAAAGCTTCTGCAGGGCACACATGGAGATCAAAGACTTCTATCTAAGTCCCTTACATCAAAATATTTACTTGCTGTCATCTGGAGAGATAAGGAGAAGTCACGGCCTCAACATCTGACAACTCTCTTGTGATGCTACTCATGTGCCCCCTTTGCCATTAATGTCACCAGTGATATAAATAGGATATTGCAATGCCTACAGAAGGGTAGTTTCCAGAGGGAGGTACCCAGATCAAATTCAACCTGGATAAGGCAAAAGAAATACAGCCAGGAAGGAGGGATCACTAAGAAAGTGGCCCCTGTGGAAGGAGAGGGATGGAGAACAAGCTCTGAAGATCAGTAGACTCAAAGACTTTTTTGATGCAAACAGGGCCTCAGATATATGTGCTTGGATTTGATCCTCAGGTTGCTGTTATTCCTTGATGCCATCATAGTTAAGTCACTTCAGCTGCATGAGGATCAAGAAAACATTTCATCACGTTCAGCAGTATAATTATAAAACTGCAATATCATTGCTAAACTCAGCCAGGAATAACTGAGAGAACAGATCAGCTCCAAAGCAGTTCAGCACAACATTTTGACACAAATAAAAAAAAAAATAAAAAAAGAAAATTAAAATAATATATTACAAATATCAGCACTTGAGTGAAAGCTGTCTTTTAGAGAACTGCTTGTTTTTTCCCTTTTAAAGTTTTTTTAAAGCATTTAATAAACCAGACTTCTACTGTATAACACATGGACTAGTATGGCAGTGACAGCACAAGCCTAGGAATGATTCTGAAACACTATTTACAGTTCTATGTGCTGCTGCAAATATTTCCTGCACAAATTCTAGTACTTTAAAAAGTTGCACCAGGTCCAGAAAAGAGCATTTAGATATTCCATTCCCATTAAAATCCCAGGAAAAAGCAGCAGGAGTTGAGCACTTGTTCCTAATCAGTGTGTTGGAGCAGCAGTCTGAGCAGTGAGACTGGCAACAAAGAGAGAACCCAGCTGCCACAACATCCAGGGGCATTTTAGGAGAGATGACAAATTTTAAGTCCACTTGATTTGGAAAGCCCTGATTTTATGCCTTAAACTGCAGCCCCAGTTTTATTTAAGTGCCATTTTGTTAATTCCTTTTCCAGGCTGCCCAGTCCATGATCTGGCAGTCACTGAAAATGAACTGAAAACCATAAAGAGATTCTTAAAACACTATCTTCAACATTTTAATTTTATGTATAAAATTAAGCATCATAAACTGAATTAATCTTTCACACACCTCCCTTTGCCTTAATGACACAGTCAAGGGTTAAACTTGACATCTGGGATCCGGACATCTGGAATTTTTAGCGATTCCTGATAGAGATTTTATTCTGGTCTCTCTCGATCCCGGGAAAAGCGGTGATTTTTCAGGACGCTTGTTTGAAGGCACGTTGAATTCATATTCCCACAGTTAATTCACAGATTGTAGAGCTGATTTTTCATTTGTAGCTGCTCATGGCATGGAAGCCAACCTGTCTGTTGCAGCACTTGGATTCCTGGCCCTTTGCCAAAGTGTGGTATTGTTCACGTCCTTTGTCTTGCTATTAATGTTCTTACTGTTACTGCTTTGTCTGCTGGGTCAATGAGATTAGATTTCATTAGCACAGCAAACTGAAAAAAAAAAAAAAATACGAGTTATTAGATAATCATTAAAGCACATCTGTTGCCTTTTTCAGGGTGCCAAAGTCTGAATTCCATTGAACTAGTGACATGGCACTTGACCAGCGCTTAGTTCAGCTATGGGCAATGAGCTGCAAAAGGATTAAAATATTAGCAGCCAGCTGATTCAACCTAATCCCTGGCAGTCCTGTTTGGATGGCAGAGAAAGGTGCCTAGAGCAAAAAAGGAGAAGGAAACAATTGCAGTAGGAAAATGCTAACATTTTTGAGGCCATTCCACAAATTGTGCTGTGGTGTTATGCCAAGACATCAGCTCCTCATGCCCTCTAAATACACTTCCATTTACTTCCACCTCGAATCAAAAGTCCCTGAGAACTTCTCAGCCTGACAGGCTGGTTGTTGGAGAACGGCAAAGTCACAGGCTTTTTATAAATGTATAATTTTAATCTCTTTTTTTTAAAGGAAACTTGTATATGTTATGTATATATCTTTGCAAAGTACTGGAAATTACATTTTTACAGAAGAAGGGTAGGTTTTCCAAAGAAATCTTCAAAGAAGGAAGCACTCAGCTCCCATCAGGTGTCACTTGGAATTTAAAATTAAAAGTCTTGTCCTATAAGCACTGTGTGTGATCATGTATCTGTCTATGACTAACTCTTCAGAATGACAAAAGAATTTACAGAGGAGGAAAAGGAAAAAACTGTAATAATAACACTAATAAAGATCATATATTAGGCCACACACATTTAGGAGGATTTACTTTCCCTAAATAATGGTCTGGAGTGTTGAAATCTCTGCAGTTTTGGTGTGACTGTCATCAGCTAATTTAAGAGTTCAGGTATTTGATGACTTAGTGTAGGATTCCTGATTTGATTATTAGAGATTCAAGCTACTCAAGTTGTACACAAGGTGAAAAGGAAATTTTCAGATGGTTTTCTGCCATCCCTGACCACAGCAAAAATCCACAGTCATTCCATCTGACCCACACAGACATTCACAGGCACTAAGGACTGAATCCTTAACCCACTGAAGACACCAAGAGTCTTCTGTGTTCCTCACAACTCAATTTATTGGGTTTTTCTTGCCTAAGAAACACCTGCAAAACCAAACTGGACTGATATTCTTTGGAAGCTTTGCTACCTGGATTGGTTAAACTATATGTCTGTGGATTCTGGAATTTTTTTTACTACCTATTCATTCCTACATTTCAAGCAAATTTGGAACAGTGGAAATTCTATTGCACTGGGTTTGATGCTGATTTTACAAAATGTAAGACACATATACCAAGGGGACAGAGGGGTAAAGAGGTTTAGCTAAAAAATGTGGGTGCACATTTATAAATGGTCAGTTTTTTATTTTTAATTAAATCACAGTCTGGAGTGTCCTTTACAACTATTTATTTCCAACACTGCTGCTACCCTCCCATGTAGCTATTACTGTCCTTGCACTCATTAATCCCAATAAATGGTTGCTCCCACAATTTCTCTGTATTGTACTCCTGGAATACGCCCTCCCAGGTATTACTCACCTGGGATATCAGTAATAAACAAGAAAATTTTGATAAGCCATCGAATCTGTAACAGGTGGTGAAAGGCAGAGAGGAGATAAACCCTGCCATTAGAAGTTTATTATTGATGGTTGTTTCATCTATTATTTTGTTCTTAACAATTTCTTTTCTCTCTATTGCTGACTTATCTGTTGGAATTCCTCTTTTAGTGAGCAGGAAGTTGGCAATATGACTTTGCTACTTCTTAACAGGGAAAAAAAAAAGGCATGCCTAAGAAAGCACAGGACCTGAGTAATGTTCCAGAAGAAGCAATTAAGGAATAAACCCCACGTAACTCTGTACTCCTTGCCTACATAAAAGGTCATGTTTTTGATTACTTTTCTTAGGGTAGGTTCTGCCTTGATTCCAGTCTTGCAACATTTCAGGGATAAGAAACATGTCTGTGATTGTCTATAAGGACACTTGTGCAGCAACACTACATAAAACTCACAGACTTCTGCTGCACATCTTTAAGTGGTTTGTGCTCCTTGGGTTGCAGTCATGCTCAAAAAACCCAGTAATTGTTTAAATTTGATTAGTGTAGTATTTCCAGTTGAACTTGTTGGTGGACAGAGCAGTCTGTGCATGTGGTTCATGCATTAGGCCTGTGTTCCTCCTGTGTTATGACTTGGTTTTAGAAGTCAATACATGTATATGAAGAATCTGTATTGCTGAACTCGGCCTGTTAGCAGCAGCTGCAACTTAATCTGGGGAGAACCTGGCTCTTCTGGGTTCCAGAACAGAATGAAAGTCAAGAAATTGTAGATAATTGGCTGAAAGTGATTTTTTCTTATTTTTAATTTGAAAGAAAAAGAGCATTTCTCAGCCTTATGGAAAGAAAAAAGAGATATGCATCATCATACACGTGGAATTGGAACCAGCATCCTGGATGCAAGAAGCCTTCTTGTGCTCCCAGGAGGGATCATCCCACATCCCTGGCTTTCATGTAAGGCACCCCAGCTACCAGACCAAAGGGTAAAGCTGTGCCATCATTCAGGAAAGAGCTCACAATTCCTGGGGAACTGCTGTCTCCTGCTGTCAGATAATGATTCAGGATCTCATCTAGACTGGGAGGAATTTGGATTCTGGTGTCCACTCCACCAGTGGCCAGCGTGCCTTCAGAGAATTGTAGAATTATAGAATGGTTTGGGTTGGAAGGGAGCTTAAAAATCATCTGGTTCCAACCCCCTGACATGGGGGGATTCATTTGACATGGTTAATACAGAATGGGCAAAGGAAGAGACATCTTTCAGGGCTCTCATTTTCTGTCTTCTTCTTAGAGAAAACAACTGTACAGACGCAGCTTCCTTGGCTTAGCGATTCTCGATGTCTTTTCTGAAGGGTAGAACAACGTTTGTAGAAAACAGAGAGAGTACAGAGCAAGTTAGAGGGGTTAGAGCATCCCTCGAACAGGAAAAACTCTAATCCAGGTGTTCCATCCACTTAGGGGTTGCTCTAACCTTTCATTTCTGTATGAAAACGTCCCAGCTGGCACAGTGAGAATGGTCCTTCCACAGCCTTTGTCACTGATCCTCTGCCCCTTTGCATATGTTTGACAGAGCAGTGAAATGCAAATCTTCGGTGAGGCCTCTGAGCACCTCACCAATGATTGTCACGGCTGTAAAATGCGATTGGGGCCGAAGTGTGAGGGGATCTGGCCAATTGTAGCCAGCAGGATAGTGCCCCATGGAGCATTAGCTTCCAAAAGCAGGTTAGAGAAGCCATAAATCTGTTTGCACTTGCGATGGCAGCCCATTTGCTCCCTTTCTTCCCGTGCATCTCTCACCTCTTCCTAGATCCTGACATACTAAGAATGCAAAACTTCAATCAGTCCTAGAGATTTTGTATTTTATTTGCCGACCCTGGCACTTTTTTTTTTTTTTAGGAGATTTTATCAGAACATATTCCTAGATTTGGACGAGCCTAACTTGAGACATCTCACTAGGGTTTGTTTTCCATTTTCAGAAATAAAAACAAGAGTAATTCAGAGGTGACAAAGCTCTATTTCATGCCTTGCATATGGATTTGGGGAGAATCTGAAGCTGTAAAGCAAACAGACAAAAAATAGCAGACTGAGTTTGTGTTGCTCTGCAGGCCACTCCACCTGCTTTATTAACAGGGCACATTATGCCATATAAATAAATTCTCATTGTTAATCAGACAGTTCTACCTTTTAAAGTTCAACCAGGTGGCCTTTTTGTTTCCCAGAGCCTAGAACTGCTGGTAACATTCACTCACTTTAGTTTTCCTAAGAAAGTTCCAGTTCCTGTGACTCAGAACACCACCTTCTGGACAATTATGACCTAAATGTGACTAAAATGCTCTTAATCTGTGCAGTGGCCTGTGTGCACTGGAAATATGTCTCTACATGTACCTGCTGTGGTCACAGTCCAACATCAGTTCCCCCAGTGGTGTTATGACCAAATATTTCCTGGTGTTAGTGACTAAATACCCATCAAGGTCTAAATGCTTCCGTTGTGCTTTAGGCCTGGGGTTAATTTCAACACACAAAGATTAGAAATAATAAAATAATGATTCATTTCTGATCTTTCAGAAGAGCAGCCCGATGCTCTTTCAGCTGAACTCTTGGTGTGTGGTTTTATTCCCATCAGCAAAGAGCATGACATCTACTTGTTTCAGTCATTGGGGAAATACTTAGGAGAAAAATGTGGCTCATTTTAGCCATTTGGGAAATATCATCATGTATCTAACAGGGAAAAAAAAGGCAACACACTTTACAATGAGGCAATTGAAGTGAATTACTCCAGCAGCCCATTATAATTGTTTGATATGACTTAAGGCACATCCAACACACAGCAGAGAGCCAAGAGGGGGAACAGCTTAAAGTGTGAATAATTTTTGGCAAAACTGCTTATATACCAACACTGCAGCAACTAAAAAATAGGGTCTGCTTTTAAACACACAGATGTGCCTTTTGTTGTATCAGTTATTCCATCCTTCAGATGGTACGGCAACACCTTCCCCAGAAATCCACCTTAAACCTGGATTTAAAGAGCCAATTTGCTCTTTATTCTGAATGAAGATGGGGAATTAGTGCCATAGCTCTACAGATTCTTCATTTCTTCTGCACTGTGTGTTTTATACAGCCCGGGATCAGGAGCCGACTCATGGAGGTTGGTACGGAGCTGATTAGGAGCACTGCCTGCAGCAAACAGCTGTATTTTGATCAATCAGATAAGATACTACCCAGGAAGGGACATTAGGGAGGCTTGGAGTCTTCTTTCCCTCACTCCAACAGTTGTTATTTTGATAATCTGAGCTCTTTAACCCAGAATAATGAAGTGCCAGTTCAGGTGCTACTTCAACACACCGTCAAATGCACAAAGCCTTATTCTTATATACAAATGCTTGTGAGGATCATCAGTGTCTTCACAGACTGCTCAATGCCAGTGAGGTTTGTAATTTCAACCTAAGTATAAAAAGATATACCCTGCAAAAGCCTGTTGCAGGAAAACCTATAATCATCCTACTTACTACATTTCATTCAACTGTTTTTTTCTCCAACCACATTAAAAAAAACCCCAAAAAATCAGAAGTATATCTTTGTTTTTCTGTGTAGAATTACAGCGAAAACCAGCAAATATTTTGAGCTTCGTTTTCAGAAAAAAAAAATCATGATTTTGGAAAGTTCAATTTTCAGGTGCCTGAATTTAGGAAGGCATGGACATGGCTGACAGATGTTGAATGTATCTGCTGCCAAACTCTTTGGCAGTAAAGGATTAGTCAAATAAAAATTACATTCTTCTATTTCTAAACATGTGTTGTCATTAAAAAGTAAATATATTTGTTTCATTGTATTTCCATGTACTACAAATGTCTTTCAATTGTATTATAAAACCAATATCTGTATATTCAAGACTTGAAGCTGAATGGGAATTAGGTTACTCGTGGTTTGGCCAGAAGTTACCTGTACACTGATGTAAAAGGTTTTCCTCGTTCCTCTTGGCAACATTCAGAATATTGTAGGCCTGCCATTTATGGCAAAGGGTTATGTTTATTGCTTAGGATGAAGAACACACTTCAGATAAAGACATGCTGTTCTTTTGATTCTGATACCTTTGGATGAGGACCAAGGATTATGTCAACCTTAAGGTTAATTTTGACGATTTCCAAGAAATCTTAATTAGAACTTTGGAAAATTCCATAAAATACCCCAAACTTCTCGTCGTCCTTTTATTGTCAATAAAGAAATTTGGACAATCTCAAGAAACCTGAGAGTTTGCCTTTACAGGTATTTGAAATGAATTTTTAATTAAAAAAAAAAAAAAGCAACTGTACTTGTAGCATTCTTATCTCAAAAGCAATCAAGAGGAACAAATTAATGGAGTAACTTCAGAGTACTTATTACTCACTGGGAGATACTGTACCAGACAGTTCATGGCACCTAAAATAATTATCAAGCTTTTATTATAGTATTACTACCACGTGCACTGGTAAAGACATCCTGTGACTTAAGCAGAAACTCTGGAGTAAGACAGAAAGTGTTGGATAATAACAGGAGTGTGTGTAACCCAGGTTCAAGTCTTGTTCCACTCAGTTCAAAGACAGAAGACCCTGCTGGTTTCAGTAGTCTTGGTCAGGCTCGAGAAACATTTTGCCGAAGTCACTCTGCCTGAGAGAGCTTTGGGCTCGTTTTTTGTCCTACTCTTGTATAAGAAATTAGAGAAAGGACCTGGTAAGTTCTCGTTCTGATGCTCTCAGCTCCATTCCCAACAACAGGCACTACCTGGGCAGACTGTGCAACTTCAGAAAACACTCCTGTTTCTTCAGCATCATCTTCTCCAGCAGTGCCACTGCCCTGCTGCTGCACAGCTGCCCTGGGCTGCTGCTCCAGCAGGGAGATATTTGGCATAAGGATTAATCACCTTCTGCCTCAGTAATTCACCTGCAGAGACCAGTGATTTATGTTAAATTAGAGAACACGGCGAGCGGTCAGTCATGAATACATTCATTTAAACTCTACACAGCTATTGTTCATTTCTTGGTGGAAACAGCTGTTTTTTTGATATCTTTCTCTTTTTTCCAACAGCAGCACTTATGAACTTGCCACAGAAACCAACCCCGACTTGGGGAAAAGTCACCACCGCAAGGTCTAAATAGCTTTATTCTAACATCTGTTTTTTTGAGTACGCACGAAAAAAATGATTTTCTCTTATCAAAGCGTTTTACTTACCACGAGAGGGCACTGTCTTTTATTTCTTTCAGCTCGCACTGTCCATAGTCCTCTTGCGTTTCTAAAGGGAAAACGATCAGATCTCAAAAACATGTAGCACACGATTGTTTCCTATACCTGTTTATTTTGACCATCTGCTCTCTTCATACTGGATTTGAAAAAAAAAAAAAAGTGCTGGTTTGTGGCTTTCAGCGTTTATGGGTTGTAGACATTATTTTCCTTTCAGACTGCAAAATGTCTCAGAGCCCACCACTTCACTTTTGAATTTTCAGGCTCAGACCAGATCAGGCTCTGGGTCCACTAAATCAGAAAAATGGGTCGGTTGTCAGACTAATCCTGAGATTCTCCTAAATTCGGGAGCCTCTATCAAGATTTGAATGGGGAGGGTTTGGGTTTTAAATTCATAAAGAAAGCAGGAGGCACATAAATTTCTAGGCAGCTTTTATATGCTTCCACTATAATAATGCTTTTCTAAAATTGTATGTCAGATTATGGGTGATATTGCATAAACCTGTAAATCTGACATTGCTGAGTAGGTACTGCTAAATGTTCCCATAACAGACTTGTACTGCCTACAAAGACAGGGGGATTTACTGATATCCATATTTATGTAAAAAAAAAAAAAGACATTTCCATTAGCTGAAATAGGAGATGGTGAAAACTGATTTTATCTTAAGATGTATTCAGAATGTTGCTGGTTACTCTATTTAGCTGGATTCCTCAAGATGCTGCTATGCATAATTACAAATAAGGGTGTTATACCAGGAGAGGATTTCTGCAGCATTCAGATCTCTAAAAAGTTTATCAAAGTGATTGTTGTTTGAGTGAAAAAGTTGGTTTTGTGCTTCTGTTGAAAACCTGAAGCAGTGAGTTGCTGCAAGCAGTGAACCCTCCATCCACAGCACCCCCAGTGTTTGCTTTCCCTCCTGTGAAAGAACATCTGCTGTGAGTGGTACGAGCGATCTTCTGGGTCTGACCCACCTCTAGTTACTCTTTTAATAACCCAAGTCAGCCTGCACAGTAAGTAGGACATGCAAGGGTCTCCTTTCCACATAATGGATAGGCAGCAGCAACCTTGCATCTGCTCTTGTGTTACTCTGTCACTCACAATCAGGGGTTACTTGATGCCTAAAATAATTCCTCCCCTGACAACTAATTCATCTGGGAAGAAAAAAAGACTCCATCCAGATGGTGGGAATCTCACAGGCTTCTATTTTTTTTTCCAAAATGGTAAAGTCTCTCCTGTTTTAAGAGACACTCTGTAAGTTATATAACATTCTTGGCGATATCCCATGCTATTATCAGCCTCTAAATATGTATCAGGAATTCAGAAAATAAGTCCTTCCTTGACCTGGGAGACTACATCTCTAAAAATGGGGGCTGCTAAAATCCTTTACAAAAGTGAGTCCTAATGCCAAATCCTATATTTTTCTCAAGACGTAAAAATTAAGGACAGAGGGGATAGTGTGGTGGGGAAAGGAATGGGACAGACATTTTTAACTCTATGCAATGTTGATTTGCAGAGGTTGCTGGAAAGTGTCACCATCTGTGGACTTCTTTGTGGCCCATGCACCAGGAACAAGTGATTTTAGTCCAGCATTTAGCAGGTGCCTCAGTGATAAAATGCAGAATGATTTGTGATTTGTAATTGAAGAAATGAAGACGTAATATTTGTGGAAGGAGGTCAAATTTCCTTACCTAAAGAACCAGGCTTCAGAAATTGGTTTTTAAGAAAACATCTGCTCTGTCTGTTGACAAAGCTCACACAGTCTCACCCTGCAGGGCAGGGGGGTGCCAGTATAATTGATTTTCTTTTGTTCTGTCGTAAAAGTAGAGCACATCAGCCAGTATGACAGTTGTAATGCTATTTTTCATAAATTGAGGTTTCTATTCTGGCGTGGGTCAGGCCCTCATAAGAAACTCAGCTCTTCTGACTTTTGGAAAATGAGTTTCTCGATCATATGTTTGGAGAGAAGAGCTTGGAAAAAGTTCAGGAAGGTTCAGAGGTCAAAATTCAAACATAAATGTTATATACCAAGGACTATTTGAGGACAAATTTGTATCTGTTGCATATCTGAAGCTGGGAATACTGGTATTAACTATCAGCCTCCTGTATTCCATGAAAACAAGCAAGGTACCAAGAGTGATGGCACAATATCCATTTTTATTATAGGGATTACTAAAAACCCTGGTTTTGCCAGTAAGATCAATGGAAGACAACACTGTGTGGGACTTGGATTTTTTAATTTCTTTTAGCATAGTGCAGCATTTTTCTGTAACACTCGGTGGATGTATCCCAGTGGCATGCTCAGCACCATGGGAAAGCTCCCTGCCCAGGCCTCCCTGTTGTGCTGTGGGAACAATCCTTGTCCCTGGGTCTGACAGCCATCCTGGCAGACATGCCCTGGGCACAGGAGCTTGTGTGGCTCTTTGATTTGCTGTCACCTCCAGCGTGGGCACCTGCGAGTCGTCGCCGTCCTGGAACAACCCCCGGCTCGACTCCACGTTCCCACCAGGTTATTATCCCTTAGGGCTGTCTTAGGAGCAACTGGGCGCAGCAACAGGCTAATTGAAATCAGCTGTCTAATGGTAAAATTACTTGCTTTGCTCAGGACAGCATCTCTGAGCTGCCCATCTCCTGTCTGATGGATGACAGCCCAAAGGGATGCGGGCTACCCTTGGAGAGTGGGACTCGCTGTTGCCCACCCCACGGTGATAATGGCCACTGTGTGTGGTTACCTTTGCCATTTAATGTAAAATCCTGCTGTTGTGGGTGTCTCTGGCTGCAGAGGGGTCCTCTGAGGAGAGGCCAGGGCTGCTCTGGGCAGCACACAGACAGATCCAGCAGGTTGGAGTGATCCCACCAGGCACAGCCAAGCCCCTGAGCCAGGCTGATGGTGCACCAGGAAAAGAGTGTTCAATAAAGGGCAAGAAATGCTGGACAGGCAGAGGAGGGGTAAAGAGTGAGGAACAGCCCTGGAGCACCCACATCAGGGAAGAAGCAGGGGGAGAAGAGGTGCTTCAGGTGCTGACTGGAGCTGGGATTCCCCTCAGAGGGACCACAGTGGGGACACACCTGAGGAGGACGGAGCAGCAGAGGAGCTGTCAGGGACTCACCACAGCCCCTGTACCCCAGAATGGAGCTGAGTCTGGGCAAGGGTGACCGATTTCCCTGCCCTTATCTCAGCACATGAGCTTTTCCATCCCATTTTCTCCCCTCTCCCTGTGTCCCTGAGGAGGGGAGCGGGCGAGCAGCTGGGTGGGCACCTGGCCAGAGTCAGCCCCCCCTGTACAGAGTACAGGCTCTGGCTCTGAAGAACTTCTCTGAAAATGAAGGTAGTGAAGTGGACAAAAAGAAGAAGATATTTAATTCGAGAGGCACACAAACTACACATGTTGCAGAGCCACACAAGGAACCTGCCAAGGGAGACCCAGCTCAGCGACCTGGTGTTCCAGGATGGCATCAGGTCCCCAACCTCCTTTCTTCCCTTAACAGGACTGAAGAATTTAATGAAAAGTGCTCTTTTCCTGTAATTTGACTGGTTAGCTGGGACTTTATATCCCAAACTGGCTCGAGCTACATGCATTGAATTTGGCCTGAAAACACGCTGTGGTATTTCCATCTGTCAGTAACAGATTAAAAAAAGATTCTGTGGATTCTTTATAAACAGCCCTAAACCTTCACCTAAGCTATTTATATCTAAACTGAAGAAACTCCTAGTGATTGATGGCTGGAATCCCCTGCCAAATTCTTGCCAACAGACTGACAAACCAAATTCAGTGAGACCTGTGCACCACTGAAGGGATCAGGAGCAAGACTGAATTCCCAGTCTTCATTGTCTGTTCTTAAACCCCACTTCAACCCCACTCCTAAATAGCAGTTTGAAATCTGTTTTCTACTCACTCATGACCTTTGGGAATGAATATTCATGTTGCAGGATGGTTACTAAGTCTGTATTAAATATTAATTCGCTCATTTTGGCCACTTTTCTGCTTAAAACGTTATTCTTGGGGGTTTTTTTTGTCCAATAGGCATAGGACTAGTGAGTAATATTTCTCTATGATTACCAGATCTGTTTATTTCTAATCACGGGGACTACGTCTTTAAAAGGAAACAAGAAAACAGTGAGAAGGTGATTTCTTAATAAGAGAAAAGAAAACCTTATTCCAGAGTTTTGCTGATGTGTTCTTTAGGTCTGGGGTGGGTTTTTTTGTCTTTTTTTTGTGTGTGTGTGTGTTTTTTTTTTCTTTTCTTAACAAAATATGATTAATGGCAAGAAGATGCTGCATAGAAGCTGTGAGCAAATGCATGAATCTCTGATGAACAAGTCTTGTAAGTAAATTAGGGTCACTTGGGCAGACACAAGATAGAAAGATTTATCCTATACCAGCATAGGAAAGGTGAATAGCTGAAATAGTGTGACATTCCCAAATGATGTTGTCACATGTTGGCAATGCTGAGCCAAAGAGTTGTATGGTGTACCTACTGCAGTAATGAACATTTTGAAACTGGAAATTAAAGATTGTTTGAATTCCTTGACCCTCTATATTGATACCCATCAAGGTTCTCAGATGGTTAATTTAAACAAAGCACTGGAACACAAGAACCTTGAAAATATTTATGCATGGGCAATAGCTGGGAGTACAATCAGCACACACATTTCTGTTTTTATTTTTATTAGTTGGGAAGTGCAATTTACCCAGGTAAATACAAATATTTCTGACTAAGTGAACATGTACGTTTACCAAACTGAAAGCTTTCATTTTGAAACACTTCTCAGTCCAAGGAGATCTTCTACAAAGCAAATGAGGAAACTGAAATCAGGAAAAGTACATTTCCTTCTATGCTTTCCAACTGTCTTTCACCATTTTGGGGGTTTGTTTAGGAGGCAATGCTGAGAATTCTGGAAAGATGTGTTGAGTTACTCCCCAAATTTTGATCTTTAATGTAAGCGCTTTGTCACCCTTCATGATTTTCCAACAAGGAAAATTTGAGGGATAGGAAAGAAGAAAAAGAAAAAAAAATTTCAATTTGCAAGTCCTAGTGGGTTTTGGCATATGAAATTGTATAAGAAATGCACATTTATTCCTCAACAAATCCCATTTCATGTGGATATTCCTTTCTGCCCTAATCACTGTGGCAAAATATGTCTTTTTCCCCCCCCAATAATACACTTGAATGAATGCTGATTATCACTGGTAATTTCACATCATATTTTTAGCACCTCTTCTGCTCAGAGTTCTAGGCATGAGTAACCACATTGATGTGAATGTGAATATAGATGGGAGAACTCGATATCTCTGGGTGATCTCTGTGTCCCAAAAAGCAAAAGCCTCAGTGGTCCCAAGAAAAGAAGTGTCTGGTTGACATTTTGAAATCACTAACTGTGAACCAATAACTTAATGCTCCAAGATTTTTAAAGTGCTGACAATTGATGAATTTCCTATACCTTGATCCAGGGGAAGCCCTAAACCACACCACAAAATAATCTGGAACTGTTCCAGTTTGGCAAGGGGAAGGAAAAGGAAGGATACAGAGTTCTTGATAAAAATAAGATAAATGGGTCTTGATCTTTTTGAATCTCCAGGCCCTCTAAACAGTCACCAGCAGTGTCATATTTTGTCAGCTTCTCTGGCAACAGCGAATTAATTCTGGTGGCTTTTTGAACAAAAGACAAAACATTGACCTGGTTGCTGGGAGAGCTTCTTTAAACAGACTTTCTTATGCTATTAAACTTTTTCATTGACATGTATTTGATTAGTCTGGCACAATGACCAGTTGATTCTGACTTCAGAAGCTCCTCAGGGTCTGGGAAATTTGTCTTCCCCTCCCAGCCATGAGTCTGTGAGAGATGGTACATAAGAAATCTCAAATTCTGATCTGCGGCGCTCAAACCCCAATCAATTAAGTCTAATACATAGAGATAATATATTACTTTATCTAAGAAGTCTGTCGACACCCTCTCTTGGTAAAACCATGTCTTGTCCTCGTGTGTATTTAGGGTAGAATTATTTTGGTAAAATACTGTCTTGTGTGGTTTATTTAGTTTCAAATTCTCATCTTGATAGGTCTGAGTAATGAATGAATAATACACACTAGGCAATGCAAACTGAAAGAAATACCATGACACAGGGAAACTTTCTGGTAAACAAAAAGGGGAAGGAGGTTTTACCATCTATTGAAGGAACAGCTTTTTCAAATGGGAAAATGATGAAGAACAAGCACCCAAAAGATCAGAGCTATTCATATAAATCAACATATCTTGCTTATTGATTTAAAACCTGACTAAAATCAATGATTTTTATCAGCCCACCTTGTTGGAGTGTACTACAAATTAGGACACTCCCCCTGCTTCTAAAGGAGAATAAAGGGAGTTTGCAAACAAGTTGCATTCTTGTTTCTGCGAGACATTTGAGGATTTCTAATATTTATTTTAAATTGCAAAGTGATGTTTGATTACAATGTCTGCTTCTAAAAACACTTGACTTCTATACTGATACAAATCACGAGTTGACTCCTCTTCATACTTTCTGTAAACATCTTCTAAATTGTAACTAGAGACAAGGAAATGATGAGGGAAAGGTAAGGTCAGTGCATCAGAGTCTTTCAGGATTGAAATAGCTGCTCTGGCTTGATTTATTTTTTATTTTGGCAGCAGCCCTGTCAGAGAGCCTTTCAGTGTGAGGGTATGGAGCTGCCCCTCCGTGCCATTTGTCGCATCAAAGACCTCCTGTTTACAGCCACCTCATGGCACCTTGTGGCCTTGCAGTTCTCACGTTTGCTGAATGTCAATGAACTATAAAATAATTAGCCAAGAATCAGGCCACTTAACCTGGATCAATTTATGACGCTGTGTTTTCCCAGTGCTGGCTCCAGCACCGACGTGGGCACCACACAGCCAGTCCCATTTGGACCACCTTAAAATGGAGTGGATCATACATTAGTTAGCAGTTATTCACACATTGCCCTGTGGAATAATTTCACAAAGAGCTGTATAGCTGAGAAGATGAAAAGGAGTTGGGTTTCACTGCTGGTTTAATATGTGCAGCTGTTTCACCCTGACATCCCTTTGCTAAATGTTCAGGAAACTCCATGCCCTAACACATCATTAAAAAACAAAAAAAAGAGAATTCCCTGTTCTCCTGGGCATCTCAGCTCCAGATAAGACTCATAGCCTAATATATATCATCTGCTTAAAAGTCCCATATAACTGCCACTTAAAAAGAAAACTTCCATAAAGTATTTCCAAAAGATATTTGAACTCTGAGGAAATTAAATGAGAGATTTAGTTTTTTTAAGTTAGTAGTAGTAAAAATAACAATAACAACAACAACAATAATAATATATTGAAACAGTCAAAAATTCATATATTGATAAGTGAGTATTAAGTTATAAATAATGTAATAATTCATATATTACATTATAAATAAGGTAATTTGGTCAGGGCTAACAGCCTGAATCTAGAAGTTCAGCTGGCCAGCAGAATGCTTAACAAGCCCCTACAAATACAGGGAGATAAAATGGTGCTTAATGGTGACAAAAGTATCATCAACTTGAACTGATGCTGTGCAAAAACAAAGTAAAATTTTTCCCTCTGCCTTTTTCCTTTTGTCCAAGAAATTCTCAATACTCCAAAAAGGTGTGAGCCATCTCATGGCATCTGCCTTGGAATTAATAGTGCTGACACTGCATAATTGCTGGTAAACTGTTAGATTCCTGATCCTGAAAGCCCTGATCACAGCACAACACTTCCATGTTATTCTGAGTCTAGAAAAGTTTTTATTCAGATAAAGATACACCCTATAGGTAAGAGAGGGGACAGGGGAGCTTGGTTTTTAGATAGTATGAGTTCACCTCTGCATTCCAGATGTGGGCCTGAAGTCCAAACAGTCCATGTTTAAGTGTTTTAATCGTGTCTGAAATGATGACTCAGTCATGACCCAGTTCCATGATCCACATGTCAGGGGGGTTGGAACTAAATGATCTTTAAGGTCCCTTCCAACCCAAACCATTCTGCCACTGTGATTGAATGAGCTGGTGGTGCTACTCAGGCATTAATTCTGGCTGAGCCATTTATTAGGAATAAGGACTCTGAAACATCCTTACAGATTGTTTCCTAAAAGAAGTTATCTTCTGTCTTCTATTAGCTAACTAGATTTTAAGCCCTTCAGGGAATTAAAACAGATGAAGGAGGACACACTGATAAAGATGTTTGCAGTGGTCATAAAAATTGCCCACGTGAGGGAGATAAATAAAACCACCTTGAGAATTCCTTGTAATTTTAAAAAAGGCATCTTAAGATGTAATATCTCCATGGATAGGGCAAGGACTGGCTCTGACATCTGCCAGTGTTGCTTTATGTCCAGTAAAACGAGGTTGACAATGGCACTTTATTGAATTTATTCAGAGTAGGAGTCAGTACTTCCCAGCAATGCAGGAAGGTTTGTTAGGGAGCATATGAAAGTCAAGTTCTTCTCTCTCTTGCTTGCAAAGTTCTTTCCATCTCATGTTACTCTAAAACATTCAGTGTTGTGTCTTCCAGTACACATTGCTCTAAGTGGGAAGAGATTCTTATGGGTGAGCTCTGAACCACTCAGGTCTGAAGCACTGACAGAGTTTTATGGGCAAAACCACTCTCTCATTGCCAAATGTGTCATAAGGCAAAGAACTGATAGAATGGTATCTTCATGATCAATTCCTCCCATCCATGCAGTTTATGTTGATATTAATAAAACCTGATTGTGATGATCAAAGAAACTCTACAGAGAGAATAAGGCAGACCTGGATACAAATCTGCAGAGCCACCTGTGGATTCTGGCTGGCCAACACCTACTTGTTTTCAGAAAGATGAGGGATAGATTTCTCAAGTTACTGTTAAAGAGGCAATAACTGAATGCCTCAAACATTTAGACCTCGAGTCCATCAAGATGCAGTTTCAAGACAGCAGAAAGCTCCAGCCTATTCATTATAGCATCTCCACACTGGTGGTTCACACTTGAATTCTTGCCCTATTCTGCTTGAAAGAGGTGCTTCTGCAGATCTGATGCTGCATCTTTAATCCTTCTTAATTATGTGCCTGTTGAACACAACTCTGCTCAGAGCCCTTAATTCAGCACCTGCCAGAGGGGTGGATGAATGAGAGATTCTGCACTGGGCCTCGTCCTACCACCTGTAGACCTTGTGGATGGCAGAGGGCCTAGAAAGGATCTGGAGGAGGAAAGAAAAGCAACCAGAACTTTTCAGGATAAACCTGAGTTGCTGAAGAGCACAAAACAATATTTAAGTTAGCCAGTTAACCAGGGAAACTCAAGTAAAAAGATACTTCAAATAAGACCAACACATACATCAGATGGCTTTAGCTTTCTCCTGGAAGCAAACTGGTCTGAGAGAGAGTCTAGTTCTTGTCCTGACATAAGTCAGGAGGATTTCTGCTAAAACCAGGCCAAAGCAGAAGTAGTGGAAGCAAGGGCAGACTCATCCCTGGGTTTCCCAGGGCAAACCCTTGTGCTACGGACCAGGTTGACAGGCTGTCATATGTAAGTCTTTCCTGTAAGTCTTTCCTAAGTTGGCCAGTTTGTGAGCCAGGCTGAAGGGTATAAGGTTATACTAGTTAACATAGCCTTGAATAGCAGAGTGTCATGGGTCATTGGGAAAATGGAAGGCTTAGCAATGGATCAAATTGTATCTGCCAAGTATATTTATCTTTCTGCTTGCTAAGTGTTAAAGAGTCCTGGTGACACTGATAAGGGAACTGTTACTTATATTTGCAAAGCCTAAATACATCAGGTCACGACCCCGATTGGATAAGTGGTAGCTAAACCCTTATGGCTTCCTAACAATGGGAAAAAATTACAGCACTGGTAATTGGGCACCAGCTATGGAGGAAAATGGGAATGGCCATAAGTACAAAGCCGGATTATGACTTTCTGACTCCTTGGCATGCTTTAGTGAGTATATGGACCATGCCACTTCAGTCTGATCTTCACAAAGGATTTGTCTTTGAACAAGCCGAGACTGACAGCTTTTTTCTGGCTCTGTGTGAGGTTAAAGTCTGGGACCCTGCACTCATGTCACTGGAGCATGACAAAAAGTGGAGAAGTAACACTTTAGAAACACAGTGGGCCTTCTGCTGCTTCCTTTGTTGCCTGGACAGTCCAGTGTTCTTTGGTATCACAAAATACAATAAAGGTGCTGGCCATGGGTTTGGTCAAGGATGAAGCATAACAGGCCTGCAATGGTGCAGAACTAATCTGCAGCCAGGCCTTTCCTGTGTGATAAGCCCACACCCAAGTAACCTAATCTGCAATGGGAAATCACACACACACACAAAAAACACAAAAAAAAAAAAAAAAGAGAAGTGCCCAGCATTTAGTGATGGCCTGAATTTTTTCACAGTCATTTGAAGGTTTCCATTGGGGTCCTCTAAGTCATTTGATGTGGCAATTAGCGAGAGGACTTTTGCACTCCACCCTCTTCAATAATTATTTTATGCCTTGAACAGAGACAAAAAAAAGCCCAAAGAGCAGATAACATTGTTACATCAAACAGCAAATGGGTTGTGCTTGTAACTATTTATTTTCTTTTATTAAAGCAAAGTGTTACTTTTCCCATGAGAAAAAAGAAGCCTTTAAATTATAAGGCAAAATTTCCCCATATTGTGTCTACTCTCCCCACATTTTTATCTGGCTTCATAACCTATTTGCTTTATTATTGTAGAATTTTTTATTATTATTGCTTCTTTTCTTTTAAAGCTCTGTATGAAATATTAGCAACCTGAAGAGGAAAAGTGTCAACACCACCTGCAAGCATTTTTTTTTTGCCATCAGGGTCAAACACACTGAAAATAAAGCACCATACTCCCTTAGGCTGCTGAAAAGCTCACTTCCTCTGCACCAGTAACATTATGTGAGCTACCTCCAAGTAGGAATGGTTTGATTCCTCTGTAAACAGTATATTTGGTGCTGGAAAAGCTACATATGGAGTAGGGTAGCTTAATTCACACTGGTGGGAGATATCATGACTTCTCTTGATCCCTTCAAGGTAACTGTATTTGTCACATGAAGTGGCAGTGACAGCACACATCACCTCCAAAGCAGCATGAAGAAAGGACAAAACAGCCACTTAATTTCCAGTAGGTCCCATTTTATCATCAGTAAAATCTCCTGGAACTTCCCTCAGTTACAAGGAGGGCACTTTGCAGTTAAACCTGTGAGCGTGGAAGCAGCTCTCTAAGACTTAAAGAGTAAATTGATGTCTTAAACTGTCAGTTCCTAATTTACAGCACTATTTTGATTCTTTAAGTGAGACCAATCAGACTTTTAACACTGTTAGAGGATTTTTCTTCATATCCTGCCTTTCTTTATAGAATTGTTCATCTTTCTTTATAGACAAGCAAAAACTTAAACAGTAGTAGACACAAGCAAAGATGTTTGACCAAAAAAGTGAATAAAACCAGTTATCTAAGTCTATTTTTAGAAATTTAAAAAGGTAACCTCTTATTCTTTAGGTTATTGAGGGATCTATACATGAGACTGGAGATTCCCTCACTGGCAATGCAGTTTCTTTTGCAGGAAATCAGATTAGGTACATCTTGACTTGTTTGGGAGAGAATGAGAGGAATTCTACTGCCTTCTGGACACACGTGCTCACTGCACATTTTTAGTTTTTCACCCACACTGTAAAAATCCCTAACTCACTCACCAGCATTTAGTCCTAATGAAAGAATTTTTAAAGGTAGAATGTGTGGGACTAAACATGTTCTCACGTGTAAACTGAGTACAAGGGAGACCAGATTCAAGATGCTGTTTTTCCCCCAAAAGACAGAGTGAATAATCTTTCCAGTTCCATTGGCAGCTACTCTTCCAGTGCCGTTCTCATTATAAAAATTCACTTATTTGTCCACTCCCCAGGAGTGACCTACACTTATGTACTAGAGATTGCATTTCATATCTGCTCTCCTTTGACTGAATCATGCAATGTCTTATTTAATTATTTATGAGTTTTCCTATGAATGTTTTACATGAGCATAAAATGTGCTCAACTCAAAGAATAGCCATGGATTGTTTGTGTTGTCTGGAGCTGGATGAATAATTTGCACGTAATTTTTTTTTCCACCGAGTTTTGTCTTGCTTTTGTGTGTTGATTTTATTGCCAGTAAATTGTTCATAAGCCATATCTTGCTAATAGTTGAGATCCATAATTCGAGCTGAGTTGCTAGAAACCTTCTGTACCCCAACTAGATGATCACAAGGCTTAGAAGCATCTTTTAGGTGCAAGAACTCACACTCAGCAATTGAGAAATCACAGCCCAACCCATTTTCAGTATTTACTTAAAATTCATATCTATTTCTGCCAGGTGATCCAAAGGAACTGAAACACAGCTGATTCAGATTTGTATCAACATTCAAATAAATATTTATGGAAATGTGCTGCACGATGTGCTCGGGTTTTGGGCAGTAAAAAGTGATCCAGCTGACACATACCTGAGTCCTGGCAAGCAGCAACAGACCCAGCAAGACCGTGCAGTGACCAAACATGCAG
>NW_021940711.1:859032-925615 GCF_001715985.3 Manacus vitellinus
CTTCCCAAACCTTCCCAAACCTTCCCAGCTCTGGGGGTGAGTGTTTATGCCACTATTTTCACAGGGTTACTGTAGATAGAGAGCACTGCAGTAACACATCGAGTAGAGCAGCTGCTGTAAGGTGCAGGAATCAGAGCTGGGCACAGCCTTCACCTGAGTTTGGAGGCACAGCCAGGGGGGCTGAGTCTGCAGAAGTGGACAGGAGGGTGAAGGACAGCAGGGTTAAATCTTTGCAGGCTCTCCCTCACCAGCAAACCACCCACCTTAAGAGCTTGCATGAACCCAGAGCTAATTAAAAATGGTTTAGCAGCACCCTCCTATTAAAGCTTTCCATGCACACAGACACAACACACCCACTTGGGAGCCAGGCAGAGCAATGTGTCAGGAGTTGGTCCATATCAGAGGGACAAGCATCCCATTAGTGAGGGAGCCTCTCTCTCCTCTTCGTGGAGTGGCCTCACCCCACAGGGCAGTGCAAAGAGCACGAGGTGTGAAGGCACTACAAACTCATCTGCATTTTGACAGTCCCTGGTGTTGTTTGGGATGCCAGTCCCCAAAAGAAGTAGAAAAAAGAAAAAGTTGCTCTGATCATCAGACCTTTTTTGCCTCTGTGCTGCCAAGGTCTAATGACAACACACCAGCCATGGGGTTTGTCTGAAGGATGCACCGTCCTCAAAGCATCCATCATTTCCTGCTCCTTTGAGTACAAAAGGTACTGAGTGTCTCAGTAAGAGGCCTGCAGTAGGTGAAAACACTTTGTCAGAGCTTTGTGGGAGAGCTGGGCCCCTCTCCTTTGGCAGGAGAATTCCCAAACACCTAACAGCGTTAGGTGACCTGCTGGCACGGGGAAGAGGCGCAAATCCCAAATGGGATTGCTGGAAGCAGCAGTGGTGCTGCACTTGTTTTAAATGCAATTCATATGAGCTTGTGGAAAGATAAGGACACAGCAGAGGCAAAGGACTGAAAAAGAACAGCTATAACCCCAATGAGCTTCAGAGTCACACAGAGCAAGGACCACAGGAAAGAAGAAGCTGAGCTATGAAATAATGTGGCTCCTCCTGAGTTTAAGTACAAAAAACCAGACAGGAAACACATAAAAGACCAATTAATGTGAAAGTAACTATGACTAAGTCTCCATTTACCAACATGGAAGAAGTAAAAATATTAACTTGCCGTGGTCCTAAGCTGCCTCCCACTGAAGTGGAGGTTTGTTCCTGAGAGCAGAATGAGGCCACTCATTCAGAAACATGTGTGCCTTGCTGGCAGCCTGCTCTCCTGACTTCAACGGGATCCAGACTACAGCTTAAGTGTTTAACTGAGATATCTATCTTTAAAAAACTTTCCTTAAGGCTTAGTTACATGAGAGAGTTGCACTGGTTTGACCTAGGCTATGAATTTAATTGATTTAGGTAAATCACTGCAAACTCTTGTGGGAATATATTCATTTCAGCCTAAAAAGAACAGCTATTAGTTTGTCTTAAATTAGCTTAGCTTTAAATTAAATTAGAAGTGGTATTAATCTACTTACCTAATTATTTAACCAAGCTTTAATGATGTTGGTTTAAAAACTGACTGAAGTTAAACCAGTTCACTTCTGCTGTAGGCACAGGGCTTTCGACCTTGTTGCCTGTGTTATGCAGACTTTACTCTTGATTAAATTGGTTCTGCAGCCATCTAGAGGAGTGGGTGTGAAGAGAAGCCAACAGCAGAACATGTGCTCTCTCGAGTCTCTTAACGATAAGAGCCGGTTACTTTTGGTTGACCTATGAAATGGATGTCCTCTTGTGTACTTCTGAAAACATGTTTGCAGTCTGCTCCAGGGATATACATGTACATGTGTTCTTTTAACTGCCAGAGATGATGCAAAAAACATCAGAGTTTAGGAAGTGACAGAGTGAGTGGGTGGCAAGAAAGGATCACGTAATCCTCCAAGACAGTCTTCTGGGCAGAGACTAATTTCAGGATGTGAGGAGCAGCTGTGGGTTTTCACTGCTTACAGTGCATCAGAGTCCTTACAAATTTTCAGACTGGGACAACACAATTGAGAATTTGAAGGGGCTTTAATGCAGGCTCAGGATAGCAACCTCCTGAATGCCTCCTTGCCCTCCTCCTCCTCCCCACCCTGAGCCTCTAAGGAAAGGAATGGTTGAAAAGGTCTCAGACTTCACCTAATTGCCTTGTCCCTCTCCGTTTTTACAAGGATGAAACCAGATTTTCTCCTTTGACCACCTTTCAAAAGATACTTGGTAATAATACCTTTCTCACTGCTCAAACCAGAAGGCTCTTGATTTTATGGCCGAGGAACCAGGGTGATGACACCCATCAGTAGAGAAGCCACGGCACATGTGCTGCACACATTTAACCCAGGAAAGGCCCGGTGCTGAAAATATGTATGAAATTTGGAAAAAGAGGGAGAGGAACAGCCAGGTTAAGACACCACCATCCAGTCTGGGCACACACAGGAGCACAGAGGAGGACAGTGAACAGAGAAGGACAGCAAGGGGTGGCAGTGGTGTCACTGATTGGCCTTGCTTTGCTTGGGCATGTGTGAAGAGGGGAAAATCCTAAATCTCATGGCTTCCCTGTCTCAGCAGCACTTACCACAGCAGATTTCCTTGAGTTTTAGAACCTATAGAGACAGCTACTCCATATCCCAAGGTACATGCCACTGACATTCTTTTAATGCTTTCTGGGGCTCTGATGGTCCCTTGCCTTCAAAAAAACCCAAAACCAACAAAACAACAACAAAACCAACACCTGGGGTCCCTCACTGTTCAAGTCCTAAATATCCAGGTAGGAATCTAAAGGAATATGAACAGAGCCCCAAATATGATGGAAATTCAAACCAAAAAACTGATTTCCAATTAAGGTGCAGTTAGGGTTGCTCTAGTTCAAGTCTCCAATGCCAATTGTATTAATTGGGAGATTAAGATCCAAGATACTAAATACTGATATGACTCAATTACACACAGTATAATAGGATGCCATTCAGTTCCTGGGCTATTTTGTTCCCTCCCCATGGGGTTGTCTTGTCTGTTTAGATCATAAATTCTTTGGGACTTGAGCTTGCCACTGCTCCACTGAGCATCTAATACAATAGTGGTCCTTTCACAGCTGGCCCCTTGGCAATCCAACAAGACTACACTTACTATTACTATTGTTCAGTGGGAATTTTTCCATTAAGTTTAACTGGAATTAGATAAGGCTCATGGACCCTTTGAAATACATTACTCGTAATGCTGAAGGAGGGCTGTGCTTCAGTATATTGTTTCATGGAATGTCAGAGGTCGGGAGCAGGAACAATCCCAGACATTGTTCCAGTTTCTAACTTTTGACATTCTGCAAAACAATCTTTTGGAGGGGTTTGCTGGGACTCCCACAACCATCTTCTGAGGGAAGATGCATTCGAAATTAGACTGATGCCTCATTCTATTTTAGGAACAACTCCCCAGCAAGAGAACATAAGTGATACACAGAGAATGTGTCAGGCTTGGGTCTTCTTTGCATTATTATTGCTGGCAATTACATTTCTATTTTTCACACGTGCTTTGCACATGTTTAGTTGGCTGCAACAAAAGCTGAACGTAAAACCAGATATGTTTCAGTAATTCTGTGTGCCTAAATATCCTCAAAGGTGGGACAACCCCAGGCATGTGTAGCCCTTGATATAAAATCTGTGAGATTTTATCCCAAGGGTTTGCAAATAGCTGCAATGTAAAGGCCTGGCAGGTAATAGTATTTAATTACCATGTGCACTGTAAGTTATCAACCACACAGACTGTGTCCCCAATACTTCTGACCTCAGCCTCAAAAGTCCAAATGGATATTAGGAAACTTATTCCAGACATGACTCTGCATTACTAATCTCAAAACTAGAAAGAAAGGTGCCAGGCATCATGTAATCCCCAAATCTAATTGAAATGATTGCATTAAAATATTTATTATGGAAACATGGCCTTTTCTCAGCATAAATTCTTTTTTTGCAATATTATTAATTGGATGAATATTTTTATTTTTAAATGAAGATTTTTATCCAAGTGTTTTTTCAATATTTTTTTTTCACTTCCATCTCCTCACATTACCATTTCTTACCAAAACTGAGAGTGTAAAACTTTAAGTCTCTTCAGATTATCTCAGAAGGATTTTGGATGCATTTTTTCATGGAAATTTTGAGGGAAATCTTGTAAATTTTGGCTCACCAACTGAGCCAAGAGCAAGCAAAGCAGGGCATAAAATTTTCACTATTACACTTCTTGCAATACTTTTTGCCTCAGAACTGGAAAGGACAGCCCATGTTTTGCACTCTGACGAAAATGGGAAAAAATAAGCCCAGTCATGATTGCTTGGAAGCTGGACTAATAAGGCATGCAGAATTTCAGGCATTATAAATAGCAGCCTGTCTGCCATCAAACCTCTCTAGAACACAAATGGAGCGATGGGGATTCACCACTGCATGATCTTGAGCTGCAGGAGTATTCTGGGCTCTAATTCAGATGTTAAGAGACTTAGGAAACGGGGAACAAAGGGACCATTTTATCTTCAAATGTCACTGTACTGATAACCCTGCTCTGCAGATTAATAGCAGGTTGCTCCATGAAGAGGACCACTTGATTCCCTAAAACAGAATACAAGACACTAATCAAACTAATAAAAAGTTCAGCATATATAATCTAAACAAGCTAATTCTGAATCATTATAACTGAGTCAGAATGATTATTGGGCATTAAATATTTTCAAACTATTAACTTGCTTGTAATCTGTAACATTTTGCTTTTGCTGTTCCTTAGGAGATGAAGACCAAACTAATACTAAACCAAGATTTTTTAGTATATCTAAAGGTTAAAGAAAAGTCCCAAAGTGTTTGCCAAACAGGTACTCACCATGGGTTAGGAAATTGGTGGTTCAAATGTCACTGGGAAATAGCATGTCAGTGCAAGTTCTTTAGTGATCAATAAAGTATTTTGCATTCAGGCTTCACAAAAAGGTTTCTGAGAACCTTCTCAGACTCCCCTAGGGACAATCCTTTGACATATTCATTGACACCTACCGGGGTACTTGTCTTTTTAGTTTTGCTATAAGACAGCAATTTGCCACCTCATTATCAGCGTGATTGATGAGAACACCATCTGAAAATCTGTCACATGATGATTGTGGGTTTGACTCCCTCTCTAGATTGATCCCCTTGAAGACATACACTGATGTGCATGACAAAATGTTTTCTGGGGAAAGATGTCAATGACAGGTTTTTTGAAAGAAACTGCAGTTTCTGCAAAAGCAATTCACTTTTCCCTCCCTCCTCCCCATGCCCCCAACTCTCCCTTTTTTCCCCTCTCTTTGATATTTGTGTTTAAAAAGTAGAACATTAGACAGCATTTACTTTTAATGGCATTCCAGAGCTGACTCAATCTATTGGCAGATGCAGTGGCTTTGGCACCAGCGTGTGTGACACTCAGATCTCTGAATAAAAAGTGCTTTTTAAATCAGAGATATAAACAGTGCACAAATAACAACCCTTACTAAGAGTCTACTAAACACTACATCACTGCAAGGCTTTTGGAAGTTGGCATCATTTCTCCTTCTCTAGCTACTTGTTGCACTTCCATCCTCTTTCTGTCTCCCTTTTATAGCTCTTCTGTGTGTAACAGCTGAACACCCCATGTTTTTGCTTGTTCCATTTATTCACGGTTAGCCCCACTTTGCAGGGGGTGTCTGTCCTGTTCCAGGGAGGTGAGGCTGCACTCTGGTGGGAAGCCAAGCAAGGTGTTCTCTCAATAGCCTTATGGAAACCCAGAAAATAAAATTCCTCAGTTGCTGGGTCTCTGCAGTGGCTGTGACTGGCAGCAGCTCAGTGGAAGCGTGTCTGGGCACATATTGCTGCCCAACACAGGGCTGCCCCCATCTGTGGGGCAACCCTGGCAGATTTCTATCCAGGCTTCATCTAAGAGAGTGTTTCTACGATAACAATAAGATATCCATCAACAGGCCACCTTGGAATGAGCTGGAGTTCACACTGAAAGCCAAATTACAGATTGCAACCACAGTCTTTCGAAGTCGTGGTTTCTCTGCTGGGCAGACCCTGTCACGGGGCTCCAGCTGGGTGCAGGGTGGCAGCCCATGATTTTGGGGGCCCTTCCCTGTCCCCCCTTGCTGCTGGTGTGAAGGCAAAGAGCGTGGGACAGGGACTGGGCTGTGCTCTGCTCCTCAGCCAGGTCCTGCCAGGTAGTGCAGGTGGAGCAGATGGTTCAGCTCTGTGTGAAATCCAGGGTGCTCTCACATGCTGGTGCTCATGTGAGATCCTCAGTCTCATTTAAGATTGGCCTGAGACTTTAAATGCAGCCAGAACGTGAGAATAAACTAAAAAACCCCCAATATTCTGATCAATCTAGATTTGCAAGTCATTTTCTTTAAGTTTTGTAGAGCATAAACTCCATTAGAAACACTTAATTTTTTTTTGTTTTTCTACATTCTTACTTCTTTCCTCTTTTTCATTCTGCTACAACTTTCCCAACAGAGGATATCACCATATTACTCAGTGACATAAAACTGGCAACTGACAGGACAATAAAGATTGAGTGTAGGTGTTAAACTCAAAACCACAGTAACTCTTACAACCCAGAACATTACCTTAAAATGCAGAATCTCTTATATTAATTTCTTCATAAGTTCTACAGAATAACACTAGAAAACTGAAACTGTTACATAACGAAAACAAGACCATATCTGCATCCAACATAAAAAAATAGCCTTTCAGCTTATTTTTCAGCAAGCAGGTTTTTGGATATTCGAGTAGCACAAATATTTTTGCTGGCTATTTGTCTGGGAAAAAGATCTCAGTCTGTAAGATATTCAAGGACCTGGTCCCTGATGAACAGTGGATGTATCTATTCCACTGTCCTGAAGTGACTGTTACAGAAACACATCCAACAGTTAGTATAAAGATTTTCAAGCAAGGGTTGCCTTAAAGCTCTTCAAACATATTTTCATTAAATTATTGTAGAAAAACAGTCTTTTTAAAATATATTAGCTCCTCAGCATAATTTAAAAAATAACAAATTTGCTCTTTGGCTAGAGAAAAATGTGCTACTTCTCACACCTTCTATGTTTCACAAATATTAAATAAGGTCCAGTGGGGAAAGAGACATAGCAAGACCCACTCTAATCCCTAAAATATAAACTGCTCCCAAGCTGAATCAAACAACATCCATGTGACACATCCCAACAGCCCTGCACAGCACAGGGAGAGGGCACTGGTTTGGGTAACTGGGAATTTCAGTGAGCAGATTGCAGCAGGGATTTGGAATTCAGTGAGAGCCTTAAGGAAGACACCTTGGATAATGGATATAGTGAAGACCCTCAGCTGATGCAGGTTGTTGCAGCCTCAGTAATTTCAAACTACGATGGTTTGCCCAAGGCTGTCCTATGGCACATTCCAAGGTTGACAAGGTTGGTGAAGTGAGAAACTGCTACCCCAAAAAGGGATTTTTCGCTGGTTCTGCATGAGAGCAGAGAGCAGCATCCCAGCAATGTGGGTGCCCAGGTGCTCCTCTCCTTGGAGGCAGCACCCAGCCTTCCTGCAGCGCCCCTGGGGCCGAGGGTGGCTGTGGGGGGGAGGGAGGGAGAGGATGTGGGAGAAAAAAGAGGTCGGGGAGCACATTGTGGAATGACTCCAGGCAATTAAAAGGAAAACGAATGAAATATCTGCCTGAATGCCAAAGTGAGCCTTTTTATCTTTTTCTATCCTTTCTTTCCCCCTTCTTCTCTTTCTTGTTTTTTTTTTTCTCCTTTTTTTTTCTTTTTTTTTCCTTTTCCCCCCCTTCTTCGCTGCCAACAGTCCATGAAAATGGGAAGGTATGTGAGGAATTCCCCCACTTTTATATTCCAGCTCCCATCTATTGTATTTTAGCCGTGCCAGAGCCACACTGTTATTCTCCCATGCAGCCTGGGAAGAGCCAGTCGGACAAGACTGATGGCGGGGCCGGGGCTGACTGAGCAGCAGCTGAAGGAATCTGCTGATCAGATAGGGAAACAAGAGCACTGACTTCTGCAGTGAACCACCTTTTGGGGGGGCATCTCTTTTGTTGCCTCTCTTTGATCTGAAGGAAAATAAACAGCCTTTGCTTAGTCATTCTGTTTGCAGCAGTAGGAGGTCAGCGGCAGCAGATCGATGCTGTGACATCTCAGAAAGCGCTGGGAGTTGTCTTATTTTTACTATTTTACTATACTATTAAAACCCAAAATGTTCTTAGGGTTTTGCTGTACAGCAAAATACTCTCCCTGTTGAAGCCGGTGGGAAAAATCCTACAGATGATGGCAGAGGTTGTAATTCACTTATGAAGAGTTTTCTAGTTATCTCCAAATTAATTAACTGAGTCTAGCAAACATCCTTATGAGGCAGGCTAATATTAGTGGTATATACCTGCCAAAAATAACGGCTCTGCCAAGCTGGAAAAGAAAATGAGAATTTTCATTGTAACAGGGAGCTCTGGAGAGGCTCCAAACCTGCTCTTCACAGGTGCCCTCCATCCTGCACAGCAGAGATCTTTAAGGTCCCTTCCAGCCCAAACCATTCTGTGACTCCATGACTAAAGAAGAAACTGAATATTTATGATTCTTCTGTGTTTAGAAAAATCATAACCTCCTCTCAGTTTCAAAATTACCTCACTAAAAGCGAAGTGTGTTGGAATAAGCACTCAGACCTTGAAAATTCGAATTTAATACTCAGGAAATAAGACCTGGTGAAAAGATCTTTGAATCTTAGCAAATATTTCTGAATCTTACAAACGGTTGTTAACGCAGATGATGATCTCACTGCAGATTTGCCTTTTTTTTTTTCAATCAAAAGGTTTTTAATATCTCAGACATGCTGACTAAAGTGAAAACTGCAACCATATAAATAGTATGCCTAAAATTACACTGTCTGAAATTGAAAACAATTATATCCATGATTATCTTTTCCCCATTTTTTCTAAAAGTACCACATAAAAAAACAAATTTTTGAGAAGAACAGCCTGTTCATCTGCAGAAACCCTGGCTGTAAAATAACAAAAACTTGTCAAATTTTAATTTTTTTTCTCCTTCCCCTCATCCTTTTTAGAATGCTCATTTCTACTAAATTTTTCTGAGCATCTCTACTGAATAACAGCATCTCTCTCCCCTGTGTGCATTCAAATACAGGATGCACCTAATTCCTCTTCATAACTGAAAGGATTCCACTGAAACCAAAAGACCTTTGTCTCCAAAAGCATGAAGAGGATGCACATGCACCATATTCCAGGGGATTTCTTAGTTGTCATGTGGATATCCCCCTACAGGTTCTCCTGCAGTTTGACACAAGGGTATGAGCAGGTCCATGATTTAATGATCAGCAGCTGCAGCAGAAGGGATTTCTGGCCTAGTTTGGGTTGCCTGCATTCAGGGAGACACTCCAAACCTGCTTTATATCACATTACATAGCAACAGAACACAGAAAACCCGAGCACTTCTCTTTCTGAGCGTGGACAGTTGAGAGGCAATAAGAATTAGAATCAATAACAAGGAAATAACGACTGAGGGGGAATGACAACACTGCAGGCGGCGATGACGCCCTTAAATCATGCGGCAAATTTGATTGGGGGCCACAGAAATGATTTATCTCGTAAATGTAATCGAGCACAGACCTTCCACCTCTCCAGCTCCCTTTCCTTGAGGGCTCCTTGCTCAGGGAATGTTGTCCCATCTCATTTGTCCGTGTCTGCAGATGAGGAAACCCGCAAGTTGTGCCGTTACTTCAAACAGCAATTCCCGCGACAGCCCCACGGCCAAATTCCCCTCAGCTTTGGTGCAGCTTCTGTGTCTGTTTGATACAGACTGTGCTGATGCACCAGAAAGGAGCACGTGAACTTGGTGGATTTATGTGGCTTTTGAGGAGCACGAATAAGGGCTCATCTACCTGGAGATTCTGGTGCCCAGAGGAGTTTTTACGGCCCAGGAGCTGCCTTGTGTGTGTCCTCTCTAGACTGAAGTTGCAGCCTTCCTCCAGTTCCAGAACTGCTCTGAGGAAAGGTGTTGGTTCATGGGCAGAAGGTGAGGTCCAATTCACCTTGCTTCAGGTGTCTGCAGTGTACACTCATACACCTGAATCCATGTTTTAGAAGGATTTAAGGAAAACAGGCAGTTTCCTGTCAACACTTACAGCTTAATTTACTAACTTCATAGTTATATTTAATCACAAACTCTGCTTATTTCTCTCCAACACCTCAAAGGAGAATAAAGATGATAATTCTGAAGTAGAACCACGTAAGGTTGGGAGGCAAGAATCCACAGACAGCACCAGAGTGGATTAGATGCAATATTTTGTGCTGAGTTTATCATTGATGCAAACTATAACTGAAGTCAGAACTGGGTGAATCAACCTTGGGTTTGTATCATCATAAATGATGACAGAAGTTAGCCCTTGGTCTAAGCTTTTCTTCTTTCTTTTTTTTTTTTTTAATTTTTATATGGAAAAGGCAAATAAATAAATAAATAAATAAATAAAAATATACTTCCAAATGTTCTTGTTTGGGGCACTTTTTTTTCTGCTGGTGGCATCTTTAGCTGATAAGTTAGCTGGCATTTACCAGCCTTCTAAATCTATGTTTATACTGGAATAAACTTTTTTTTGCTAATATAGCTATAAAATTATATATCTACAGTTATTATAATCTTCTTGGACTCTTGTACTTTTGCATGTTAATTAGCAGACATAGGAAAGCCAGCATGGTGGTTGGGAGCTTTCTGTCACAATTGCTTATCAACTGAACCTGTTCTTGAGATGTTCTCCTTTTATTGTTTCCTTATTTTATGTGAAAAAGTTAAAAAAAGGTGCATATCAATGACTAAAGTATTCCACTCACTATGCAAATAAAATAATATTAAAAAAAAAGATAACTGCTGAACTTGAACTACTAATTAGTCAGTAAAAATCCAGAAAGGGAATAAGGTAAAGAAGATGAAGAAGAAGCACTTGGAGGCATTATCTAAAATCTGAGCTGATAGACAGGTTTTCACACATCCACAAAGCAAACTGAGAGATCAGGGATCTGCAACCTGATTTCAAAATTTGGATGAATGACCGTGAAAAATGTACTGGTCACTGGTATCTCCACCGTGGCTTCCAAAGATTCATAGAGCTCAGCTGGCAGGGTGCCCTCACTGTGTGCATGCACACACTGTCTCCCCAGGGTGACACAGCTCCAACAAATCCAGCCTGAGGGGTGCCGGGGGGACCCGACGACTTCGGATTCGGGTGAGCGCTTCTGGTTTCACACCTTGCCTGTGTGCCATAAGCCACGGGAATTAGATCTGGGTTTTTTGCAGAGCTAAATGCAGGAGTCATCTGAGTTGTTGTCAGCTCGATGGCTGTACAACAGGTCAGCCTGAAACGCTGCAGGAAGGCACAGGATGAGGTTCAACCAGACCAAGTGCCGGGTCCTGCACTTTCAACCAGACCAAGTGCCGGGTCCTGCACTTTGGCCACAACAACCCCCTGCAGGGCTACAGGCTGGGACAGAGTGGCTGGAGAGCAGCCAGGCAGGAAGGGAGCTGGGAGTGGGGATGGACAGGGAGCTGAACAGGAGCCAGAGTGTGCCCAGGTGGCCAAGAAGGCCAATGGATCCTGGCCTGGCTCAGGAACAGGGTGGCCAACAGGTCCAAGGAAGTGATTCTGCCCCTGTGCTTAGCGCTGGTAAGGCCACACCTCGAGTGCTGTGTCCAGTTCTGGGCCCTGAGCTCAGGAAGGACATGGAGGTCATGGAGCAGGTCCAGAGGTGAGCAACAAAGCTGGGGAAGGGACTCAAGCACAAGTCCTATGAGGAGAGGCTGAGGGAGCTGGGGTTGTTCAGCCTGGAGAAGAGGAGGCTTAAGGGGAGACCTCATCACTCTCTACAACTACCTGAAAGGAGGTTGTAGCCAGTGGGGGTTGGTCTCTTTTCCCAGGCAACTATCAGTAAGACAAGAGGGTATGGTCTCAAGTTGTGCCAGGGGAGGTTTAGGTTAGATATTAGAAAGAATTTCTTTACAGAGAGGGTAATCAGACACTGGAATGGGCTGCCCAGGGAGGTGGTGGATTCTCCATCCCTGGAGGTTTTTAAGAAGAGACTGGATGTGGCATCAGTGCCATGGTCTGGGGACCACAGTGGTAGTGGATCAAGGGTTGGACTTGATGATCTCAGAAGTCCCTTCCAACCCAGCTGATTCTGGGATTCTGTGATTCTGTGGTGACGATCCCGCCGAACGCCGGTGGAGCGAGCACACGGACACGCACCCCTACTCCTGTTTGTCTATTTATTTGTGCCTATTTTTACTTGTAATTATGCACATTTATGCTTTTAAAAAAATCTCCCAGCCCCCTGCTGTCCCTGACAACTGTGGATCACACATGCACAGATGGAGAACTGCGGGAAACAGCCCCGTGTAAGGACTCAGAATTCATTATGGAAGAAATTGTTTGTTTCTCCAGCACCCCTGAAACCTCTCCCACCTGGATACCTGAAACCACCTAAATCAGGATGCCTCCTGCGTGTTAAGTCCTGAACCTCTAACCCACTGAGCAGCAGAGGTGAAAAGCAGTTCCTTCACCAGCCGGCATCAAAGTATGAATTACACATTGCTATTCTATTGGTGAGATTAATTTATCAAAGATTTTCAGAAACTGCAGTAAATAAAGGACAAGGCCACATCAAAGGCACGTCTAGGTTACTTTCTTAAAGGCTCTTTGCAAAACAAGAAAAGATTATGGAGCAGTTGAGGATTAGGGGTTATCAAGTCCACCTTAAAGTGTCAGGTTAAAAAAATGTTTCATTGTTAGAGAACCACAGTGGGTGTCTGATTTGATAAGCATGTTCAAAAGAACATTTATTTCAAAAGATGTGGCAGATTATTGATGGAAAATAAAAGATTCACCTTCAATTTCAAATTGAGACCAGAATGTATAAATAAAGCAAAAGATACTAATGAAGACTTTGGAAACAAACCCACAGGGTGCAGATCTCTCTTTACAGCGAGGCTTTTTAATGTTGGTTTTAAAGTTAGACCTGAGATGCTTTACCAGATCTTCACTTCTGTGTTTCCATTCACTGGGATTATATAGATTGAATCTCAGCTTGGTTTTGAGAAGGATTCCCAGGATTAAGTACCTGAGTACAGACAGCAACTCATTGCAGAAGTCCCACATGTTCCCCAGCTAAATTTACTGGACAGAGTGTATCAATGGCAAGAGGAGAGTTGCTAACTTTCTTCTAAAAGATATAAACATAAGAAAATACATTTCTATAGTCCCCCTAATGTGTATTCAAGGTGGAAGTATGTTAATTTTCTACTTGATATGCTCTTAACAAGTCATTAATTCATGTTTATCCATCATAAATCATACAAGATTTCTGTATGTTTATGCCTATTTGAATCTATTTTGGCTCTTCAGAGCTTTATCCATATTATATTGCAAGTTGGGTTGGATTTCTGGATTTTAGATTCCTCAGCCCCTCAGACTTGGGTTGGATAGTGAACACCCCAGGATAAAGTCTGGTTCAATGTATGATATCCACCACCAGAAGTCAGGGTTTGCCCTGAACACAGAACATCTTGTAAACCTTGACAAAGACTTTTTGGAGTAGGACTGCAAAAATTAATGGGCTTACTGGATCACAAAGCTATGCATAGCATGAAATATATCCTGGATGGCACCACAGAATTCTAAAGTGTTCTTCCAAACACTCTTCCCCGTTCCCAGCTGCCTCTGCACTGTGAAGTTCTGACAACTTTATTTATTGTTGTGTCTCGCACCTGGTCATGCTGATGATCAAAACAGTTATAAAGGAACAGTTCTGATGGAAAGGTAATTTTAAAAATGTAAAATTGACTTTTGCTTGAGTGACATGTGATAGGTCTGTCACCTCCAGCTTGTGCTTTAGATTTATTTCTGTCCAGTGATAATTAACAAATTACCTCGGTGTGAGAGCTACATCTGCACTTGTTTTTCTCCAATTTCCTTCTTTATCTTTTTTAGACCAATAGTTGTATATACTAAAAAAACCCCAAATATTAACCTTTAATCAGAAGTACCAAGGACTAGCACTTTTTCCCTTTCTTTGTCTTCAGGAAAAATATGTTGATTTTTGTCCACAAATTTCTAACCTTGCCATTTTTCCTGATACCACCTGAATAATGCTCCTTCTTCTTCAGGTTAGAGTGTCTAAGGATTAATCTTGTGAGTGCTAAATGATGCTGAATTAGGACAGTTTACATCTAGGTTACACCATTCAAAATACTTTTTTTCTCTGTCCTGCCCTTTGTTTCGCCTCTTTGATTTATTATCGGAGGCTTCTTTTTGATCTGGCTTTACCTTGTCAGTCCTTCACGTCCCACCCACAGACTTTTTATTTCTTTTTCATCCAGTGATGCTGGCAAAGAACTTAAAAAAAAAAAAAAAAAAAAGACAGAGGGAGGGATTTGGGATTGTCATATAAAACCTGTGTTACTCACTTTTCAATATCTCATTGAACTTCTCACAGCTTTGATATTTTAAGTAGGTATCACAACAAAGGGAAACAGAAGTGACTGGAAAGGTAATGCAGTGTATTAGGCTTGTTAATGGCCCTGAAAGTCCCAGGAAAAACTTGCTGAAAGAAGGATCCTTTCCCAGGAGTACTATTTAATTTCTCTGAGAGGGTTTTCCTGGAGAATTAAAACTCTAAAGAGCACATCTGAGCAACACAACTGCTACCTTAGCCCATGCCATGTGCACAGTGACATTCATTTTAAAAATCCTTTTGTGAAAAAGTCTCTAGGAGAGAGATTTCTGGAGAATCTTTTTCTTCTTTTCCTCTGCTGCTGACATACTCGGGAAATGTAGAAAACTGGAATAGAGAACTAAGTTTTTCCCACAAGGGAAGACCAAGTAAGAGATAAGAGTACTTTACTAAATAATTCCTTTTATGAGCTGTAAGTAATGACCCTGCTCCAACACTTCAAGCTATTAAATGTGACAGTGTGAAGCAGATTAAACACCTATTTAGAACAATTTTAGCAGTACCACATACGGGAGCCCAACAGGCAGAAGGAGTGAGCTGGGTTTTACATTGTCATTTGGGGCCACGGGAGACCCCAGGTCTGACCTATCCTTCTGCCATGTTTCCCTGTATAATATGGACAAACCCACGAATGTTTTAGTCCCCCCACCTATAACCCAGGTGATACCACCCTGGATTCCCCTGAGCCAGGGAGGGATCAGTTCAGCCAGAGAGCTGTGCTGGGCTCCATCACCTTGGCTCCCAGGCAGAGCTGGGCTTGTCTGGGTCAGCAGTAGGATTCATGCCAGAAACCACATCTTGTTGGCTTTGGGAGGGGAAGCCAAGGCTCATTATTCCTGTCTTCTCCAGGTTCTTGTATCTCTGCCATGTCTTATTCACTCTTTCCCCAAAAGTGATGAGGTTCCTCCTCTGCTGTTTGCACAGTGGACTGACCTGCTACCATCCAAAACAGAAGCTACCCCTCCTTTAGGGGATGTTTCCATCTTTGCTTTTAATGCCATCCTTAATTTAATGTAACCTTTAATCATAATCTACAATCTTAAATCTTGTTTCCCTTTTGGCCTGCCTGATCAACTATCTCTGCTAGCTGGAAATAGCCTTTCAAAACCAGCCTTTTATTGCAAGAGGGTAATGTGGGATGTTTTCCAGCTCCGTGATATGATCAGAGTTGCTCCCACCTCTGGCTCACTGGGGAGATGTGGTGCTACAAACAAAAAGGGGGTATATCCCACCAGCACAGGGGAGTTTGGGGAGTCCCTGGGAAAGGGAAAGCAGAGGAATAGTGTGGGCTCTCTGTGTGCTGGCAGACACAAAGAGTTGCAGGCAGAATGCTCCGAAAAGACAGCCAGTCATTCAGCTCACACTTGGGAAATAGGATAGGAGGTGGGAAATGGAATAGGCATTCCTGTGTTTTCATCCCCTTCCTCCAGCAAGGATGTCTGGAGTGAGCCCCAGGAAGAGCTCACAGCAAGTGCTGATGCTCTGCAAGAAGCCTTGTCCCAGAGTGTCCCTGGGAAGCTCTGGCCAAGTGTGCTGTTGATTTATGCTGTGAAAATACACAGTTAGTTTTGAGATGACTTTATTCCGTACAGTGACTTACACTTGCACCCCAAATACTTCGTGGGTAAAGGAACTGGTCACACGGGGTCCCTCAAAACACAACCCCTTTGGTAGCAGGGCACCAACACAAAACATTGATTTTCATATGACACCCCTCAACCTCCAAAGCAAAGCCACAGGAAGGATAATATCTCACAATACATCTTGGGAAGCATCAGCTGCTGATTTAGTCCCATAAGCAGCTTCCTATGGCCTTGGCACATGGATGCCTTGGGCAGAGCAAGGAAAAATTCTTTAATCTCCTCTTAAGGCTTTGCTAACCTTTGTCTGCAGACAATGGAGTCCAAGCTTTTCTTCAGCGAGCCTTCCAAAATCAGCATCAGACTTTCCAAACAAACACTGCAAAGCTTATAATGTCAATTCAAAGTTCTAGCTGATCTTATGCAATCAGATTCCACATATACAGGTGGGTTTTTTCCTGACAGGTGTGTGATTCAAAAAACTCCCTGTGTTATATTGGTGTGCAGAGCCCTCATTCGTTTTCCAGGAAACTGTCTCACCTCCCATTTCTCTTGGTCTGCTTTTGAAATGAGAAGTCCAGTTAAAATGCATTTTACTGATCTAATGTTTACATGGATTGTATATTAGACTAGAAACCAGCAGTCACCTACCTGAGGTAGTTTAAAGGTTGTGCTTCTCCCCCACAAGTCAGAATTAGTTGAGTAGCTCCTGTGCTTTGTGTGAGAAAGGGAATCAGCAATACCAGCACGGAGCAGCCCCTGAAATTTCTGTAAATCCTGGAAATAGTACTTCTATTAATCTTCTTTATGTTAGATTTCTTCAGGAAAATAAAAAGAAGCAGAAATAATTAATTTCAGGCTGATCTACAATCAGTTAATTATCATGGGGATGCAGTGAAAATGGGAAACCCTGTGGTATATTTTTCCCTTGTGCCACCCTTGGACTCTGACAGCAATAACCACAATACATAAAGACACTGAGCACCTTCAAACATTTCAATCCCAATGGAATCAGTGGGAATGGAAGTTTTAGGAAAGGGTTGTTTCTTAGAGGATCAATGCTTACACCTTACAATCAAAGCTGTTCTGATATTTGTACATCTAAGATAATACAGATTTCATATGACACCATCCTTTCTTCCCTGAATATGTGATGAAAACAGTCAATTATTCCAAAGTTCTTACTAACTATTTTCAGTTATTCAATAACACAATAATGCTGATTGGATTGCACCACCAGAGGAGTTTATACATTCCCAGACTCAGTGGTTATTGATTCAAGAATGTAAATCTGTTGCCCATCCTCAGACCGGGGCTTGGCTTTCCCCACTGCAGCCAACTCACACCTCCCTTTGTGTGACTGGCTTTCGAAATTACATGTTTCAACAATTACATCTCCTTATTTCATGATCTCTCACCTCAAAGATCCTTCCAATCTGACCTACACATTGAGCTGCTTCAATTAGAGGATGACCCCTGCTTTTCCTTTTCGGACACTGCTTGTGCCTTGTGCCCAGCTCATGGAACGGGGCATAATAGAGGGTTTCCAGTGGTAACTGGAGAGCAGAGCCCAGGGAGCTGCATCCCTGGAGCACCTGGCCATGCTCAGGCTGACAAACAGCCCTTATTCACCTGGGGAAAATGGTGTGCTAAAACACAATGCCCCCAAAAAACCAACCACGACAAAGCCCTCAAAGCAAAGCAACTCCATTTCCCACTGCCTGTCAGCTAATGCTGGGCACAGAAGATAATGACTGATTTATCAGGTGATGCCACATGGAGGAACAGTTTTGGGTTTTTTTTTCAGTTTGAAAAAGGGTTTTCTGGAATAATTTTTATATTTTTCCTAAATGATTCTATCCTTTAAAAATATCAAGGCCGGCTCGTATCATCAAATCTGAGAAATTCGAAGTTTATTGTCAAACTTTACATTAAACTTAGAGTTGATATTTTTATAGAGTTAATTTTCTGTTATATACTGTGATTCTCTTGGACTGGCAGCATCTCTGAGGCTATTTTTTCATAATAAAAACAGTGCTGGAAACACCAGAAATTGGTGTCCTAGTGGCTTGCAGTTTAAGTATTAGTATCTGAAACAAACTTGTGAGAGAAAAGATCAGTTAGGAGGCTTTCTATTTATTTTTGTTTGTATTTGAGGTGTAGCAACAAAGCTCCTCCACTCAAATATGCTGTAAAGTACAAGAAGTGAAATTGTGGTGCAGAGTTCAGCAAAGACTAAGAAGCCACAGCAGAAATCACACGTTTTTGTCAGTATTATGCTTCTCATTATTGCTGCTCAGATTTTTTTCCATAACTTTTTTTGTTGTCGTTGATATGGAGAAACAAGAGTTTCAGGCCTCAAAAAATAATTTTGTTTTTACAAATTTTTTTTTCTTTTTAAATTCAGTCTTCTGGTGGGCGAAGAGGATTTTACTTTTCTTCATAATGGTCACAGTCTCACTTTTACTTTTCTGATGATTTTTTTTTAACAAGCCCATAATCTCACTGTACTGCAACAGTGAGAAGGTGCAACACAGTTTATGTGAGGGGTGTGTTGGAGGAATGACTGGATGTGGTACTCGGTGCCATGGTCTAGTTTGGCAAGGTGGTGATCAGTCAAAGGTTGGACTTGATGATCTCAGAGGCCTTTTCCAGCCTAAATGATTGTGTGATTCTGTTACAGCTGCCAGAAAGGAAGATTTAATTTGTGCAATATGCCAGACTCTGGACAAACACCCAAGTCAAAGCTTTGCCCTTTTCATTGACTCCAAGTTAAGTATCCTCATCCTACTTTACAGTAATGAGTAAATGTTTTTTAAAAAGCAAACTCATTAAGAAGTATTACTTTCACAAATGGCACTCGTGGGCCAGGTTTCTATGGCGGTTCCCCATCCCTGAGTACACTCATTATTCCCATATTTCATGAAAACTACATTCATTTTGCCTTTCTAACACCTCCATCAAGAATGCTTAGCATTTGTGCAAATGCACTCTTAAATCTGGTTGGATATGTGTGTCAAATGGTATGTTTTCTTGTCCACATTAAGATCATTCTCTGTGTGTGTGTGTGTGTGTACCTGTCACACCTAGAAAATATTCATGGCTGTTGATTTGAAACTCCAGGATGTGGCAATATTTAATTATCATTTTTCTGCTCTGCTGGACACTCCTGTTTCATTCAAATGCAGTTGTGGGTAGTAAACTCTAACTCTACCGAATTCATCTCAGCTATGAAATGAATATTTACAGATTTTTATTTTTTTACTGTTACTTTTAAGAACATTATAAGAATTTTTCCAAGGTGCATCCTGAATGGTCAGCAGGTTTTTTCCCACATTCCCAAACACCAAGAGGCACATTCATGTTCCTGATTCAAGGCAAACGGGGCTGTACCAAAAATGGAATGCAAGAGGGAAGCACACTTGCATGTCCAGGCAGGACTCCTGTGTCCATCCCAACCTGGGAACAATGGGAGAGGGCGACTGTGGATGGCTTAGCGGGTCCTTGAGGACCAATCTCTGGTTACAGGGTGTAACAGAAGGTTTATTTCTGTTAGAGAGTTGATCTAGTCTGCCTTACACAATTGTTTATTCCCCAAATAAGATATTCCAATCCCGTGGTCTTCAGAGTGCCCATTGAAAGCCCTAATTAGCGATCGTTTAAAGTACTTAGGTAATGTTAACTCCAGCGCACAAGGGATGCTCTTGAGTCTGACCCCTGCTCATTCCTTTGCTTTTTGGAGCTTTGAAGACAATTGATTTTTGAAGACTGCAGCCTTCCCTGAAAATCAGGGACTAAAAAGAGTGGGGACCTAATCTCGATTCAGCCATTCATGCCACCCTTAAAGACATGTTTACTTTTTTTCTTCTGGATGTCAATTAATAGATTTTAAAGTCAGCGAATTAACCCCACGTGAAAGAGTTTCGAGCACAATTGCATGTGGGCACAAAATGCTAATTATAAATAATCAGGCTCAAAAAAAAAAAAAAAAAAGAAGATGTGAGTGCACCTTAAATAGCTGATGGGAACAGGTTAAAAACAAAAAAAGGCAGGGGGAAGGATTTTCAATCCTAGTTTGAAAGTAATGTGGAGAATTACGTGGAGGAGAATGCCAGTCAAAGCAATTGATAGGAAAGGTAACTTGGAGCTGACTTTTGCACACATTGGGTCAAACACAAACTGTATTTTCCCTTCACAGGGAAAAAAAAAAGTGCTTTAAGAAAGACTTTAATTTATACTGGCCCAAACCAAAAAGGTCAGAGGTAGCCAAAAAAGATATCTGGAGAACACTACCATAAAGGAAGTTCTGCCTGGCATCTTTTGGCAGTGGGTGCAGTTGTATTCACAACTGTTTTGTTTCTATCCTTACAGAGTTTCAGTCTCCACCTCTGCTATAAATGCCCCTGCAGCAGTGCAGTTGTGTTTGGGTCAAGAGCAGCAGCAGTGTCACCACAGGTACCACCACCAGCATGTTTATGAGCTCTAATCCTTCTCAGAGCTCATTTAGATGATCTGGCCCAGCCACTCATCAGGACAAGGAATCCCATGAAATTCCATGAAAAATGACCCAACTTACCGATTTTCATGACTTTTCCTGTTAAAAACTGTGCAGTTTAGGATTAATTGCTGAGCAGCTGCTGGGACAAAAGGATGCTCTGCACAGACAGAAAAGGATCCTCAGAGGTTTTTCTTGAAGGGTGATCTCAGGTTTGGAGACACAGAACATCACTGTGAGTAGCCTTTTTTATGTGCTAAAGGAAATTCTCTTGGGAATGTTCCATCCCTGGAACTGTTCAGTGACAAGCTGGATGGAGCTCTGAGCAACCTGGTCTAATGAAGGGTGTCCCTGCCCATGGCAAGGGGATTGGAACTGGGTGGTCTTTAAGGTCCCTTCCAACCCAAACTGTTCCATGGTTTTATGATACGTGGAAAACAGAACAACAACTCCTTCCAATCCAGAAAAAATTAGCTGAATCTGAGATTCTGCTTTCATGCTTTGGGAGCTGGGGTTTCTGACCATGAAGCTGTACTTAGCTCAGTTTTTCCAAAAAAAATTCTAATGTTTCATTGTCAAAAAGCAGGAGGATTTCTTGGTTGCATTTTTACCTCATATATTGGTATATTTGAACATTATTAGTACATCAGCACCACGAAACAAAGCTGAGATTTCATATTAGTTTCCTTTTAATGTTTATAACAAGTCTTAAACAGCTTCTTTCCTTTTAATTTCAGAGAATATACAGTGTTAAATAAAGGACTCTTTCCTTGGGGAGGAACTAGCAGAGTAACACCTGGAAAAAAAGTCTTATACGCTCTAAATCAAATAAATATGCAGGGGTATCTTGAAATTAATGAAAAAAATCACTACTGTTTGTATCAGGTAAATGTCAAATAAAAACTTTTAGCTACAAAATGTAATTTAAATATTTCTTGTGGGCAGTATGCCACTGTTTCATTCATATGTATGCTTGACAGCAGGTCTGAATGCACTTTCTTCTTTTCATCACTGCTGCAGCTTTGTTTTCCCCAAAAGTTTATACTTCTTCTTTCAGTCTCTTTAAATAGAAGAGAGGGATGTGTTACATTTCCTTTCTCTGAGCACTCAATGTTCTGCCAGTGCATTTTAGACTGAAATAAAGGTGGTGAGTTATTTTGATAAAAAGCAGACTATTGGGTAAACAGGGCTGCTACTGTGGAAGGAGGGCAGGAGGCTGGCACGTGGTGAGAGCTGGGAGAAGATAAATGGTAAACAGCTGAGGTACACCGATGTTCCTGCTAAGCTGAGGGAGGTTTGCCTTTAAAATGAGAGACAAAACGTGACTCAGTGGGAGCAGGACCAGCCTTGTACCTGCATCGAACCAACCCAGCAAAGGGCTGGATGCCTCTAATATCACAGAGTGAAAAACACAGGTTTTCCCAAATCATTGCCAAGCATGAAAACACTTTACAGGGCCACATGATGTCTTTTCTAAACTTCATGTGATGAAGAACCGCAAAATTTAAAAAAAAAATAAAATGAAATTAAAAATTACCGAGATTAAACCGGGAAAGGAACTCACCTATGGCTAAGTTTGTATGCTGGAAAGGGTTCAGATAGGCCTTTAAATACTCCAATGGTTATTTACAATAGGATTAATTTCATTCACATTGGAGAATACCTATTATGCTTCTTTAGTTTTTGCTTAAGCAGCTGTCCAATTAAAGGGAATCGATCTCCTGCAAAGCTCGTATCTGAGCATTGCACTGCCCACTGTGCAATAACTCCTTTGTACTTGAGGGAGAGAATTTGCCACGCAATTATGATCTCCAGAGGTTTGTTGGTTTGTTGGGTTTTTTTTTGGGGGGGGGCTTTTTTAATCCTCCAATTCCTTAATAAATTATCTTATTGATAACGGAGCGTTCCTTCCCAGCCCCACAGGTCAGCGAAGGGGTTAAAAATTCTCTATCTCTATCTTGATCTCTGCTGAAATGGTGCACGGGAACGAAATGGTTGCCAATTTGTTTGCAATGCATTCTGACTGTACGGGAGTTCTTTTTTTTGCCTGACAGGCAGGTGAGATCAAAGTGGTGCAGGACAAAAGGGGCTCAGCAGTGATTTGTCAGGGGACGAAAGGCAGTCCTGTCTGGGAAAGTGGCTGTAGCCCAGAACGAGCCTTCAGATCACTAACAGACTAAAGAAATCATGGCATGAGAAAAAGTACAGCAAAAAAGGTTCAAAGGTCAGTTTTATTTGGTTTGGATTATTGGTGCCTCCTTTTAAACCAAAGAGCAAGAAGGGGAAAGAAAAAAAAAAAAAAGAACAGGCTAATAACCTTTGTTATTGTCCAGGAAAAAAAAAACCCTCTTTTGTACACGTTGCTCAGGGATTGTCTGTAATTAAAATGCTGTTGTTAGATCCAGGACCTGATCCTGCAAAGTTTTGCTCGTGTGAGTAATTCTGCATTGCATGAATAGTCCTGTGGGGTTGCTCACGTGAATAAAGATTACTTTCATGACAAAGAGTTTGCAAGTTCAGGCACTGCATTTGGTTAGGGGATGCAGGTGTGTCTGTGTCTGTGTGTCTGCTCAGAGGTGGGTGTCCCTCTTTCCAGGCAAAGAACAGATTTTGATGAGTGACCTGAAAAGAAAAAGTGTATCTTTGAAAAGCCCAAATTTAAGACAAAAGGCAAATAAACAATTTTCTGTAACTGTAGTCTGCTTCTGTAAAGTACAGGTGATTATGAAACCCTCTGTTCTCTCTCAGTCCAGATGTCTGTCTGGCAATAACTTCACTGATTTATCAAAGAGGAGCCCCATGAATCACCATCCACTATAGATGACTCCAGCAACTATCATCCTCCAAATATTCTTGAGTAAAGAATGTCTTGGTTTAGGTTATAGACAGATGGTCCTGCCCCTTAACTGGTGGAGGATGCTGGTGCCATAGGGTGTTTGGGAAAGGGCAATATTCCCTACCTGAGGAAGAAGCTCCTGCACAGCTGCCTGGAGGGGAGGGAATTGCTGTGACACAACAGGCAGCACAGAAGCAACGGGGGAGATGATGTGGACTGACCAACCCTCCCCTTCTCACAACAAAATAATTGAGTCTGAGGTGGTAACACAGACTGAGAATGTCTGCAAGCCTTGCTGGGAATGGTGTTCACCCTCCTGAGTGGCAGAAGGGAAGGGCACACAGAGAGAGCTCTCTATTGCCTTTGTGTGCCTCCCTCATTTTTCCTCTTACTCAAGAATTTGTATATTCTGAATATTTGATGGCCAGGTTCCATTGAACAGTATAGTAGACTGAAAATTCTATGTACATTTTCACTTCCATGAGTTGAAATGGTAAAACTAGTGAGTGAATAAGTCTCTCAGGTTTTCCTTCTCCACATGGAGATTACTTCCAGTGCAGAGTGGGGAAAGAGTCAAGTGTTCAGGGTAAAAAAATTAAAAAGGGGGGACGTTAAAAGTTTTGTGATCAGGTGCGAGATTTTGCAAGCACAGGATAAGATTTGTTATCCCTGGGCCAGCTGTGCATAAAAGCCATGGTGGGGAGGGTGGGGAAGTAGAAGGGGAACTGTTCTTCTTTTAGCAATATCCAAATTACTCCAAGAAGTATCTCTGAAAAGTATTTCAAGATTCCCCTGTTGAGGTCTGATACCGAGATAAGTTTTTAAGGAATAATGTTGCACTTGGATGGAGCTGGAGCACGACTGGGTATCACCCTTCACACATGAACAAACCAGATGCTTCTGAGACAGATAATGGTGCCTTGGACCTCACATAAGGGATCTGACTCCTTCACATTCCAAGTCATCCCTTCTCATATGATGAAGTACCAGGAGGGAAAAATGTTCCTGGGATAGGAACCTCCACCGTCTGTGCAAGCAGTCAGTGGGTTTGCTGGTTAAGTGTTCAAATCAGGAGACAAGTGATTTCAGAGGAGAAAATAAACCTGAGTTTCCACAAACTCTCAGGGTTCCAATGCTCCTGTTCAGATAGTCCTGCAGTTTTGGGTTGAGAAATGATCCTGGTTCCATCCTGATGGCAGTCCTAAAGCAAGAGCCATCAGAAACTCTGTTTCAGAGTTGGGCTGAAACAGGTGCATCCAAAACAGAAGCTGATTTTCTTCACTTTGAATATTGCTCTCATGGTCAAGTTAGACTCTTTGAGGCCTCTGAGCCAAAAGCAAAAATCAGAAGTGTCTGAAGGAGTTGCCTTGAACTCAGTTTTCTGTGCACGGCTTGTGAGAGATGATCCAGGAACAGCTCTGCAAATTTATTTTTATTTTTTGAGATGGTCTGTTAAGGCAAATAACTGGATCACCAAGGAGAGATTCATGGCAGCAAACACCCTTTGTAAAATGCAGTTCTACACAAAGATGTAAATAAGTACTTACCCAGCCTCCTGTAATTCACTGAAGAGCCAGTTTTGTAAGATGCATCAATACTTTTTAAATGAATCAAAGGAAAAATTCTGGTCTGGAATATGCATCTAGAAAAGGCCTCGGTAAAGCCATCTAAGATGCCAGGATCTATGGGGTGCAACTCACCTATCCTGGGAGCCTCCAGAGGTGATGAAAAAAAACCACCTGCACTTACCAGTCAGCCATCCCAGACAGAGGAGAGAGAAGGAGGATTTTCATTGCCTGAGAAAAATATCAGAAAGAAAACGGTGAAGAAGGATCAGATGTGGCAATAAAGTTTAGAGATGGAAAAAACAACGTTGGCCATTAGATCCTAGTTCTGCTGTTCTGAGTTTATGAGCTTGTGTTAGTTAATTCTAAGGAAAGGGGGGCGGCTGCCAAAGCAGCACTGAGGGAAAGATCCATCACAAACTCACCTGTGGCTTCCAGCACGTGAGGGATTTGGCTGTGGATGTCGGTGATACAAAGACTCCCCACGGCTGACACCTACCTGAGCACTCCTGTGCAAGCTCAGGCCTCACCTGGAATCTGGGATCTAAGCACTGGTGTCTGAGTGACAACATCCAGCAGTGCTGCACTTGTGCAACGCAAAGACCAGTGAAGAAAATGACCCTGAGCTCTTTTATTGATCACAGTATATCCCTTTGCCACCAAAAAGCCCTTTTCAGTGGGGGAATGCTCTGCTGGGGCTCAAAATCACTAATTTATTCCAGAGGCTGCAAGTCGTGGGGAGGGGGTTGGAGTCCTTCCCCTGCTGCTTTGCAACAGTAGCTTGTCACAGGCAGTCCTCAGTCCCTTTCTGTGTTGTCACCTGTCACAAACCGTGTCTCCATCCTCCTTCTAAGGTGCTTCAGGCACATCATTTATTTGTTTTGGTTAATGTTGCCAATTTGGATCATCGCTTCAATGAGATTTTTCTGAGAACAGAAGAAATAGTGGAAGACTGCCTCAGATTAGGAAGTAAACTAAGATAACATGCTACTAAATTATTGAAACTCCCTCTTTTTTGTTACAAGTGACAAATACACCTTCAGGTCTGGCAGCTCAGACAGCCAAACTGGGTTGAAAGAGGAGAGCCAAATTGTCTTATCTACCCAGTACTTTCTTAGACGTGCTGTCTTAGATACAGGATGTCTAGAGCATGGTATTAATCACTTGATTAATACCCTAATTAATGAAAAAATGTTTGTTAAATGCTGCAGAAGAGTTCCAGAGGAACTGAGGCCACCTGTGCTACGTGGGGCTACCAGTGACAGGACAGGTCCTTGGTGCTGGATCCCTCTGCCTCGTAGCAGGTGCCAGAGGGGAAAGGGCAGCCAGGAGTGAGGTAACAGGGGCTGCTGGGGCTGCAGGAGAAGCCAGAGAAGAGGGTTTGGTATCCAGACGTGGAGCACTCCAGAGAGGGAGGCTGAAACTTGGTACGAAAGGGAAGTCGCTGCGGTGACATCTCAAATGACACCTGCACTGCCGGGCCCAGCTCAGGGAAACACTGTGAGCTCTACCCTGAAATGTCAAGGCTGAAGTGCCCATATGAAAAGAGAACATTTCCCAAAGGAAGGCAGGGGGACGGAGCAGTGAAAAGAGATGAATTCCTCCTTGTTCGCTCGGCCGGTCGTGGGGGTTTGAGGGGTAGGACTCCTGCTTTCAAAAAATAGGAAAAAGAGATGAAGAAAGGTTGTATGTGTTTTTTCTCAGCAGCTTGTTTCCTCTAGGGAATTCCAGGTCTAGTAAGACAGACCTTTAATCCCTCTGTGGGATTAAATTCCCCCTATGGGATTAAATTCCCCCTGTGGGAAGGGTCTATACCTGCACAGTATCAAGAGAAGGCCACTTTTCTGCTGACCTGGGTAGGCTCCTGAGCCTGGCCCCATGTTGTGCTCGACTGTAGACCTTCTGGGAGACCACTGAAATTCAACTAAGATGCTAATTTTGAGTTTCTGTTGTCCCCTACACAGTCTTCTTTATATTTGCAAATTGCATAACCTCTCCTTGCCTGTGCTTCTCCTGACTCCTTGGCCCTCTTTCCTATCCCTTGATCTTGGTGGAGCTTCAAGGCACTTTGCATCTTGATCTTCTTAGGACAAAACATAACCATAAATGGGATTTTTTGGGGGAAAAGCCCAGCTATATGATGTAAACCTTGACCTGAAGTAGTCTTAAAAGTTACTCATGTTCATTTTGGAGTGGATAATTGCTGCCACGAGTTTCTTAGTTCCAGGGACATACGTTCACACACGTGCCATTTCCCTAAGGCAGCTGCTTGCAGTTTTATCTCTGGTTCTTGGGCATCCCATGCACAGACCTGGGACTGACCCCTCTGCCTCTGTCATCTGATTTTTGCAAAGTGTTGATCCAACCACAGCTTGGAGAAAGAGAGATCTTTTATCTCCGGGTAACCCAATTCCCAAAGATTCGCAGGGGCTGAGCGAGACCATAACAAGCCTCTGATTGTGAAAGGTAACCAGGGGATGAGCTCTAAAAGTAGTAGGAGATTTATCTGAATAGCAGGTCCTGCAGGCACAAAGTGCAATTCCATCATGGACACGGGCCAGATGCTTCTCTCAGGTGAATCAGAAGACATGCTTTGAAGATGATTTCAAAAACGTGTGCTGCGTTATCAGAAAAAAAAAAAAAAGGAGCAAAGTTTTTCCAAGAGCTCGGGCTTGATGATTGAGATATCAAAGGTGTGAAGCAGGTCTGCAAACATGGCCCCCAAATTGTCAACAAATTACATTTCTATTGTTTTCATACTCCCTTTCTCCTCCCCTAAACATCCCCTTATCTCTGGTGGTTGGTTATTTTCATGGCTGCAGTTCTGGGTTGATCTGAATATCCCTATTGTAGCCTGGTTTGAGCCTTCCACAAATCTTTGCAGGCCACATGACAGTCATCCAAACCACACCGTGGCACATTTTTCTGTGGTGTGTTACATTTCTTCTACTGTTTCCTTTGTATCTTGTGTTGAAAAGGAGTAAGAAACAGAGGGGAGAAAAAACAGGCTTTTTTTTTCCCTTTAATGTTCCTGCTTTCATTGTTTTGAATATTTTCATTCAGTAAACCATTAAGAGATTATCTGAGCACAACAGAAAATAATTTTTCTAGTGATAAGTTTGGGCCTGATCCAAATTCACTGGCATTAAAGAAAAGGCTCTTAGTGAATTCCACGGACTTTGAATGAAGGATTAATCCCTCGGTCCTCAGACAGAGAAACTCTTGCCAACTTTAGTAGGAATTTAGTAAGAGCAAGGAATTCAGGCATTTGCATTTTGAAATAATAATAACAATAACAATAACAATAACAATAACAATAATAATAATAATAATAATAGCGGATCTCGATTACATCACACATGCTTTTAACCTAAAAAGAGACGTTTGAAACTGTAAATCAATTTATTGTCTGAAGGGCAATATAGCACCAGCTCATATAGTGTGTATAGAACTGACTGTATCCTCCTGAACCTGAGGACCTCAGATTGTTTGTTCATAAACTAAAAAAAGTCACTATAAACATTAATTAAAAGATTAAAAATTAACATAAAATTAAGCTCAAATCACGAGTCGACAAAGGGGAAAATATTGATGTGCCTGGTATGTGTTTAACGTTTCCTTTAGAGTTTTCTTTCTATCTGCTTTCATTTGTAATTATCTAAATCTTATTTTCTCCACCTGAGAAAGCATCCTGGACCTTAGAAGCTCTGAATTTACTCCCCGGAGCTTTTCTCCTCCGCTCTGCCTTCATCCTGCTTTCTGGGAGCTAACAGTGTACAGTACAATAAACAGCATCGCCTGCCCGTATAGAAGGTGGTAACGTGATGCTGTGTGGTCTGGAAAGTCATTTAAACGAGATTATATTGTTCACAGGGTGCAGAATAACCCCGCTAGGAAACCACAAAGAAAACAAAATACGGCCGAATAAAAATCAGCCGAATTTTAGAAGCTCTTCCCGATACCAGCAGGTGTGAGGGGAACTGCACCAGGGAGGAAAGCTCCGCTCGGAAGATGCCATTAGCACATCGCAAACAAACACCTCATCAGCACCGGGGCTGTTTTCCTTGGGACCTTCCCACGGTCCGCATCCGAGCAAGGATGGATTTTTAATTGGTGAAGGAGAGCGAATTTTGTTTTTAGATTTTTATTTTTTTTTGAGTTTGTTTTTTAGTTTTTGTTTGGATTTTTTTTTTCCCCCCCCTGCTGGGGGCTCCACCCACCGCCTCGGTATTTATTGCTCTACAAATTGTAACTTCCTTCTCCTTGGACTAACGGGCCGGTCGTAAATCAGCGCCGGGGGCGGCGGTGCTGGACCGGGGAGGAACAGCGGATCCCGGCTCACACCAGCCTTGGAGCCCAATCGCTGCAAAACCTGTGCCTGTAAACTTGATTTCAGGTTAAAGTTACCGAGCGTTAGAGGGGGGCGCTTTCAAAATGTTGCCCCGTTTTTATTTTCCGCGCTTAAATTTATGTACTACTTAAACAGAAATTACATCGCCATAAAGATCCATATCCGAGTATATGTATTCCTTCTCCGAGGGTAATCAGTTCAGGGTACAAGTGCTTTACGTGCTTAGAAGAGCGCACGCTGTAAGGGCAAAAACATCTGTCTCAAATACTCACTTTTACCCAATGACTTTCCAGGAGCAGCGCTGGTTTTACGGCTAAGCTGAAAGAAGGCTTAGAAAATACTCCGTTAGCGAGACGAGGCATAAAGAATAACAGAGACTTCACGTGTTCCATTTAAAATCCCACATTTCGAGCGAATTAGTAGATCATTATCAGCTGTAATTCTAATTTAGTTGCATACGGTCTAGAGCTCATTCTGCACACCCCCCCACATTAAGTAACAGACTCAAACTGATTATTACTTTGGGGCTACAAGGAGCTTTGGGGCATAATTAAAAATATTTCCAGAAAGACTCGGTAGACCACATCTGACGTCCCACCCCCTGTTCGAATTAGACCACATCAAAGGGACCCTTTTTGTTTTCAAAAATGGTCACCAGACAACTTAAAATATACAAGAGTGGGCTTATGTTTTATTGTATAGATGTCTGACTAGAGCAAAACGACTTAAGGTTGCTCGCTATTCAGTGCTCTACCAAGTGAGACAAGGTAGTTACGGCCCTTTGATATTTCCGTGGAGGTCGTATTCATTTCATTTGAAAGGGGACCATTAATGATAGACCTGTAAGTGTTCCCCTCCCTAATAAGTCAGAATACACATCGCTTGGGAAGCCTGTCTGTGGCAGATGCCCAGGGCGGAAAGATTTGTAGATGATGGTGCTAATTATGAAAATGTGATCAAGATGGAAGCAATTTGAGCAAAAGTCATTAACGTGTTACTCTTCCACCCACTAGTCTTTTTGGTTTATTACTGCGGTGGGGGGGGGCGGGAGGAGGATCTTGCGGGATTGGTGTGGGTTTTTTTTCAGAGCTCTATTGAAAATGCCCTGCAAAGCCCGAACTGTAAAATGTCAGCTGCGCATCCACAGGGCGATGCACCAGGCTCGGGACGGACCCGAGATTTACTGGGAAGAGATCGCTATAATTACTGTCAGTAATTATGTTTTATCTCCCCTTCAAGCGGTGCCGGTGAAAGCATCTTTCAGGAGACTCGTGGCACGTTAAGAGTTATTTATCTTTTTTTTTTTTTTTTTTTTCTGCTACCACTGTTGTCTTGTAGCTCGTCAGAGGTTACGAGTCCCCAGGACACGATTTACGGTGCATCCCCGAGAGAAAGGTTTTCCAGAGACGTTCTTGTTTTAGGAGGGACTAAAGGATTTGGCCCATAAGTAACTCCCCCCCCCCCTCCCCGCCCCGCTCCAAGATCGGGCTCCTGCATATTTATGGTTTCATGTTTTTACGTGTATACAGTGCTTTAACTATTTTAATTTCCAATCAATATACTGGAACCACTTGACTGCCTGGCAGTGGCATTGTACAACAGCAGCAATAAAGAATTAATTGTACAAACATTTATCATCCCCAGATCAAACTCTCCTTGTGAGGCGGGGGCTTAACTTGTGGAGAAGAAAAGGGGGAGGAAGGGTGGTAATGGCGGAGAGGGTGCTTGTGGGGTTTTTATGTGTTTCCTTTTATTCCAGACGACCATATAATGGAAAGCCTTTTAGCCTTGGAGAACTACTAAATATTAAGCATAGCTTAAACTAGGGAGTCGCTTTCGAGATAGTTTCGTCCTCCTGCCATTCCTTTTAGAAAAAGGTCGTACCCCTTCCCTTATTTTCCCACTAGTAAAAGCTTCCCCTTTAAAAGAAGTCTTTAACGTGTAAGAAAATCCTCGTGCTCTACATAGGAAGGTCTTTAAGAAAAATTTATAGATCTCTTCATGTTCACCAGTTCCGGAAAAAAAAAAATTATATTGATCAAGGTCAAACGCTTGAATTCTGACGTGACTCACTTCAAAGGTGTATTTGTGTGCCCTTCAAGCACATTAATACTAATTATCTCTCAAACACTTCCCCAAAACTCCTACTGCCTGTTTCAGATGCAAATCTAATTAACGAGCTGCCTTTGAGGAGCACACAGGGGCAGCGTAATTCACGAAGCTGTTGAACCTTTTGCCTTCTTTTATATTTATTTATAGGTAGCTCCATCCTATTTTGAAAGCGTAGGCAGTTGTGTGAAGCGACATGGTAGCGAGTGCAGATCTGCTCCAGCTAATGAGACTTTCCAGGCACCGGAGTTAAGAAAAAGGATTAGCTCCGACTTCTTGCAAATGCATTTAGGGATGTAAATCATAACACTTGCCGGGCCCTACTTTGTCTAAGTTCATTTAGAAATGATTAAATCTTGAAAGCTCTGTCTAAATAACGCGTATTATTTGTAACCGTGAACTGATTGATTTAGTAATAACTGTTTGCTCTCGGCACCGGGGGCAAAGCGGGTGGGGGGCAAACACACACACACACACACACACTTTGAGCAAACCCCGGCGCCTGGGTGAGACTCACGGGGGTGCTCTGCTCCTCCCCGGGGAGCCGGGACCCGCATCCCTTTCCCCCGCTCCCCTGCGCACTTCCAAAAGCCACCTCCTGAAGATGTTTTGCTTCGAGCATCAGCCCCCCCCACCATCCTCCCGGCCGCGGGGCTGCGCGGGGGTGGCGGAGCTCGGCGGAGGGTCCGCGGCTGCTCCGCGGCTCCGGCGGGGCGGGCGGCCCCCGTGCGGGGGTGTGCGGTGTGTGGGGTGGCGGGAGAGGGATGCTGTGTAATTTTATCCACGCTGCACTCTGGGAGTTCACACGAGACTGATACCTTTTGCCTCCTCTGCTCTGTATCAATTGGTCGCAGATCAGGCTATTGTTGCAGGAAGCTGCTTTTATTTCTATGCTCCGTCGATCAACTATTTTCCCCCGCAGTCTCTTGCAGAAATTCAGCGGCTCTCTCCCTCCCTCCCTCCTTCCTCCTGCCTGTCTCTCACGCATGCCGTCTGTCTATCTGGAAACCCAAGGAGAAGGCTGATCACGGCAGCTCCATCTAATACAAACAGCTGGGACTCTTCGGTGGCCTTTGCTGATGTCTATTGATTTAAGTAAATCTGAGACAGATAAAAGGGCCGGATCGAGGCTTGATAAAATCTTGCCAATGCTGCACGGCTCGAAACAGAGTGTGCTCGGCAACTGCGGAGTGCTGCGAGCAGGACGGCTTTGATGGGACCCCTGGTGCCACTCGCTGCGAGCCTCGCTCTCCCCAGCAGACCAAGCGCTGCGGCCATCATGCCACAATGGTCATAACTTGGATCTTGTTCCTGAGTTTGTTGCAGGAGCCGTGGTGCCCGGGGCGGGCCTCGGGGGTGCCCGGAGCCTCCCCGAGCGCCCCCCGGCCGCGCCGGGATGCGGGGGGTCGCGGCGGCGTCTACGAGCACCTCGGGGGAGCGCCCCGGCGCAGGAAGCTCTACTGTGCCACCAAGTACCACCTCCAGATCCACCCCAGCGGCAGGATCAACGGCACCCTGGAGAAGAACAGCGCCTTCAGTGAGTACCGGGCGCGCCTTCGCCCGTCCCGCGTCCCCCCGGGCCGGGCTGGGCGGGAAGGGTGTCCCTGGAGGCCCGGCACCGGCTGGCACCGGGCGCTGGACGGGGCGGCACGGGCGGTGGCGGAGCCGCTCCCGCCTCCGCTCCTGGGCCCGCCGCGGTCCAGGGGACGGGGGGCACCTCCAGCTGCGGAGCTTTTTCGCCCCCCTCCCGCTCGTCGGGCGTGGGCGAGACCTCGCCCCCGGCGTTCGGGAGGCCCGCCAGCTCCCGTCCCGCTGCCTGCGCACCCTCCCGCTCCCGGGGGTCTTCCCTCGGAACTGGCAGCACCTCGGCCCGAACCGAGCGGGGACCCCGAGCCAGCCCCTGAGGGTTCGGGGACACGACCGGCGCGGAGGTCTCCAGTCCCCCCGGGCAGAGCGGGACCCCCAAGGCCGAGGTGCCCCCGACGGGGACGACGGCGCAGCCCGCCGAGGCCTGTCAACTTGCCCTCGTCGCGTTGGGCGGCTTCCCACGCCAGCTCTGGCCCCAGCCCGGACCCCTGGGCAGCCCAGCCCGTGCCCTCGCACCTCCCCGGGACACAGTCCCCGGACCTTTCCGACGCGCGGTGGGCTGCCCACGCCTCCCCCATCCCATCCCATCCTGGCTCCCGCGGGGGGCTTGAGCTTCCACCGGCTACATCACATCTGCCCCCTTTGACATGTGCCGGGGATCGGCGGTAATTGAGATGAAAGGGGATACGTCGGGAGCGAGGGGGTTTGTGCGAGGGCGGCCGGAGGGAGGAGAGCGGGGCTCGGCACCGCCGCTGCCCCGGGGGAGCCCGGGCGCCCCGCACCCAGCCCGGCCCCTGCCCCGGCCCCGCAGCCCCAGGAAGCGTAAATCCCGCCTGGCGATGGCACACAGAGATAGGGAGACCTCAGGGATCTGTCTGAAGTCCATAAAGGAAAACCACTATTTCCTAGAGAAACCCCCCCTCGCTGTCAAAGCCCGGGGGAGGCTCCTGCAGCAGCGAACCGGTGCCTGATTCAAAACAGCTGCACCAAAGCCAGCCCAGCCCGCCCAGGCCAGCAATCCGGCTCTGCAAAGGGGACAGGCCCCTGGCTCTGCCTTGAGCATTGCCCAAGGGTTCGGGTGCAGGAACCTTTTGCCTCCAAACACTCGTAGGAAGTACTGAGCCATCAGGTCGTGGCTGGAGAACTGAGAGCAGGGTTTGAGTGAGCCAGCTGGAGAGAGCCATGAACATACGACACCTTCAGAGCCATTTGTGCCTCCAGCAGTGTCCTGGCACCTTTGGCTGGACATAAATATCACGGCAGGTAGTGCAGCAGCCTTGCCTGTGACACTTGCTGTGCTGGAGACCCCATCTTTGATGGCCTGAAAACCTCCTCTCTTTTAATTTGTCTCAGACAGTCATACAGTTCTTGTCTGGAGGGCTACACTGACCTCTTAAGTGACAAGTTCCTTTCATGATTATGTACATGGCTCTAAAATACAGCTGACTCACTCTGTTTTACCCTCTGGAGACCTCAGCAAGGGTTTTGTCCTGAAACGGGGCAGCTTTGTGACTAGTTTCAGTAAGTCAAGAGCTCTCATGTTCCTAGGCATTGAAGAGGACTTAAACTTTTTTTATATACATATGGGATTAAGTGAGCCTCTAGTTCAGTGTCAGATCTTTTTCATTTTTGATAGAGTTCAATCTCCATCAGACATCTGGGGATTTACTGTCCACCTTGTCTCAAACAATTCCCCTGCCATCGCTGCTTTCCGCTGTTTCAAAACAACAGTAATTTCATTCCCGTGACTGCACGGGGATTTTGATGTGAGCTAGGGAGAACTGTGAAATCATACTCTGCAGGTAAGCAGTCATGCAGGTGTATCTGAAAAAAAATGACACCTGAGCAATGACATATCTCCTAACTCTTTCTGTTTCTAGGTATTCTGGAAATAACCGCCGTGGACGTTGGAATCGTTGCCATCAAGGGCTTGTTCTCTGGCAGATACCTGGCCATGAACAAAAGGGGCAGACTTTATGCATCAGTAAGTCTGGCATATGCCTGTCATTTCCTCTGGGGAGCACTGATTTCTCATAAATAAGCATTTCTAGAGAAAAGAGTAACGTTATGACGGGTTTTTGTCTGGAATTGTTGCAGGCGACTGACTGATCAGCATATTCCTAAAAGGATTAAAAAAAGGTGTGGTTTTACTTTCTTACTGCCCTGTAAAGCCAAAGGTACATGGAATGTAATTTCTTGTACTTCCAAAGAATGTATTTGGCAAAGATATTTCACATGGCCAAAGTTCTGGGCACTTGGGTGCACTGATAAAGACTTTGTGAGCCAACTCTTGCAGTGCAGAGCATCCACCCCTGTTCAGAATTGTCTCTGCTGATATTTGATGTGGATCTTGGACACTGGCAGAGGACATACATGTCAGGTAAAGAATATCCAGGAGTAACTGAGCATTTATGTTCCAGGAAAGCAGCCTCCTGCTGGGGGTTTCTTTGCACAGAGCACTTGGTTGAGCAGTGAAAGGATTTAAGGGTACTAAAAGGCAGGGCTATAGCTACTAAAAGGAAGCACTAGAAGGTGCAAGAAGATAAAGGTGAAAATAAACACCTTATTTTACTCCTTTGACCTAATTTTGAGCCCTGATCTGTGAGATAAAATATGGGTTGTGATGATATTAGTGCCTTTTCAGCCTAGACAATATTTCCCCTCAGTGAACAAAACACTCCAGCTTAGACTTCTTCACAAACTAATGCAACTTTGTCAGTGTGTACTATACACATTATCTACCTATTTGGGTTTCATCCATTGTCTTTGATTACATCCCAAGCAATCTTGTGTTCTCTTAACTGCATAACAGCCACACCGTGCAGTGTCTCCAGGAATCCCGGGATATGGAAGCAGATTAGGAGGTGGCAAATGTGGCTTGAGTGAGATTTGCTTCCTTTAACTAGACATTAGATGTAATTCTGCTGATTTGAACAGCGTCCCTGAGCAGTGTGAGCTTTCCCCTTGTGAAAGCAGCTCAGGTAATACAATCAACTCTGTTTTCTCCCCAGTTTAACACATTTTACTCCACCTTTTCAAGAATGTTCTGGCAGTGTTTACAACCCATCTTCTGTAATGTGTCTCACGTGATGCTCACTGATAAAGGGGCCTGTGTGCAAAGGTGATGGTTCTTTGCTGGTGCAGAGAAGCACATCACAAACAATTTTGGCAATGGAAAATGCAACCAGAGAGGAATGAGGACATAGCAGCTCTGCTGTGCCACTTCTGTGATTCTGTGTCACTTCTGATTAAAATGGGCATCTTTTCAATGGAGCTCCTCCATCAGTTCAGAGCCAGCATCTGTCTCAAAGAAATTATTGGGAAGGATGATTTTTTTCAAGTTCTTTCTGAACTTTCTCTCTTTCTTCTTCAAAATAGGTGTATTTTTTCCCTTCAGATTAATCACAGTGAATTAAAATAGGACTAAACCAATTCTGGGCAAAAAGCTTCTCTCCTGAAGTGGAGAAAAGCCTAGAGCAGGATAGCTCTGAGACTCCTTTTCTCCCTTTCTAATTTAAGGAACATCAGACCATCCTGAAGTTTCTTCAGCCAAAGAGTGTCAACCATGGAAGGTTTCTGTATAACTAGGAAAGAAAATTTTTGCTCTTCCAGCTGTAGTTTGAGAGAGACTGTTTCAGACTTGTGTTTCAGAGCTGCAGGGACAATCCAGGAAAAGCTTTTCTGCTCCAGCTTTTTTCACAGAAGCAGTGTGGGGTGAGGGCTCAGCTCAGGGGAAACCCCCTGTCCTTGCTTGCCTAGAGAAAACTGTCCAACAACTTTACTGATATCGCTGGTCCAAGACCCTGTACCAGGCCCCTGCTTTGAATAAGACTCACTAATTCAGGGATAATTATACAGGGAGTGTTTTATCAAGTAGTATTGGAATAACCCTGTTATCCCTTGCTTCACCAATTTTCCCGTGTCAATGAAACGAGTTTGTTGGGTCTGCAGAATTCCTTTGTGTCCTTGGCAGATCGTGATAATCCTCTAGATTTGTCCTCTGTGATAAAACCCTCTGCAACCAGAAGGGGGGCAGACAGCAGGACAAATCCACTTCCATCTGGTGGCTGTGTGGGCTCCAGCACCACAGCACATGAAAACCTTGTCCCTGCAAGGAAAGGCGCTTCCGTTCTACAGCTGGGAAGCTGAGACACATGTGGAGCCTTTTAAAATCTTGTTAAACGCCCAGCAGCATCTCTGGTGAGTGAACAGCATTAGAGACATGTTGTCAGTGGGGTCTAGGGCTTTTCTGGCCCCAGCCTGGCTACCTGTGCCTTTTCCATGTCCTCCAGGGAAGCAGTGCAAAATAAAATACCTCTGTAAAGACCACGGTAACAGTTCCCTTCTGCCTCTGTGCTTCACACAGGTTAGATACCGAAATCTTAATCACACAGGTACAGTAAAGATGGTCCTGCAGTTAAGAAAAGATGTACAGTGTGGGAGGTCCTTTGTGCTGCTCCTGGGGAGGAAGAAGGAAGGAGTTCCTCGTGCCAGGCTCTTGCACAGTTTTCTTTCAGTTAAGGGCCAGATGAAAAGGGGCAAATTTGGACAGATCATGTGGGCATCTGGGATGGGTGCATGTTCTCCCTTGCAGTTTATGATAGAGGAACAGCGTGGAATTTTTGAGGAACGTGCTGGTGGGCAGACAGTGCTTTTATTTGTTATGCTGAAGCAAAGAAGCTCCATGAATCTGTGGTTTACTGCTCAAATATCCAAAGCAAACTGGATGTAACAGACATGCAGGTGCATCTAATGCCTAATATACCAATGGAAGAGCCACATTTTATATTAAGCTGTAGCATTTTGCCTTTTTGATAGAAGGCAAAGGTTGATAGGCAGCAATGAAATCACCTGGTCACAGCAGCATTAAATTCATAAGCACACACACGAAAAAAATTGCAGCTGAACAATCAGCTGAAAATTGCAGCTGAATTGCAGTTCACTCCTATTCATGTCATTTTTTTTTTTGGTTTCAGTGTGGTTTTGGGCCTCTGCCTGTCTCTGATCCACGCAGTGTGCCCACACTGCTGACAGGGAGCACCTTGTAGCAGGGAGCTTCTCTCGCGCTCGCCTTTCGCACCGCCAGCCCGAGGTTTTCTCACCAGGCTGTCCTGACCCTGAACACTTGAGTAGAGTCTCGCCTAAGATGTTGTCACCTTTTTTTTTCCTCCACAGGAAAACTACAACTCGGAGTGCGAGTTTGTGGAGAGGATCCACGAGCTGGGGTACAACACCTACGCGTCCCGTCTCTACCGCACCGTGCCCAGCAGGGCCGGCACCAAGCGCAAAGCCGGCGCCGAGAGACTCTGGTACGTCTCCGTCAACGGCAAAGGGCGACCCAGGAGGGGCTTTAAAACCCGCAGGACACAGAAATCCTCCCTCTTTCTGCCCAGAGTACTGGACAACAAAGACCATGAGATGGTCCGACTGTTCCACACCAACGGGAAGTACCGGGAGAGCCTCCTGAGGGCCCCGAGCAAGAACCAGCGGAGGAGGAGAGGACGCTGACGGGGTGGGGGGGAGAGCTCGTGCTGGGGGTGGAAGTGACTGAGAGTCTTCAAAACACTGCTAAAAGAACTGACAGCTGTGGTGGTACGACAGGCAGTAACACGGACAGTTTTTATTACGCCGCGTGATTAGAACCGAAAATCACATCCCTTACTTTTAGTCGTTGTAGGATTAGCACCCGTGGTAAAAGAGATGTGAGGTGAACTGAGGCACGTTCAAATGTAAATTAGTTGGATGTAATAATTTTGTCAATGGCTTTCACATTTTCTTTTCTAAAAAAAAAAAAAAATTATATATATATATATATATATGACTTTCATTTCAAGTATTTTCATTCCAACTTGTCACAGGTGCTCAGTGGTCCTGTCCTTCCAGAGCATGGGAGTATTTTACACCTGCCAAATTTGTGTCCACAGAAAAGGTATAGCACTTTCAGGGCTCTTTTGGCCAGAAGAAGCTACATCCTTACTTTTATTTAATACAGGAGTTAGAAAAACGACTGGTTTTTTTTTAACTTACGTGTATTTATTTTTATTTTATGATCAGCCATTATCAATTACACTTTTTCCAAGACTATCCAAGAAAAGTAAGCCTGTAAACTCCTTCAGACATTGCAACAGAGCTACACATTACTAGATTATTCTTGAATTTGTTTAATTAAAACCCCAAGACGCCTGACCGTGTAATTCAAATGAATGAATGATGGTAAAGTGGCATTTGCATTGGCCCGGGTTTAGCAATATAAAACTGTTTACCAATTGATGAATCCTCTTTTGAAACAGGACTTAAATGTGACGTGAAAGAGAGTAGGTTTGGGTTGGATATTAGGAAGAAGTTCTTCCCTGGGAGGGTGGGGAGGCCCTGGCACAGGTTGCCCAGAGAAGCTGTGGCTGCCCCATCCCTGGAAGTGTCCAAGGCCAGGTTGGACGGGGCTTGGAGCAACCTGGGATAGTGGAAGGTGTCCCTGCCCGTGGCAGGGGGGTGGAACCAGCTGTGTTTAAGGTCCCTTCCAACCCAAACCACTCCACGATTCTATGACTTTTCTACTGTGATTCTGGAAGTTGAGGGGAGTCCACATCAGAGATTCAGTTTTGAGCAAGGAGTTAAGCTTTAAAAATTTCTCTTGACATCCAGGAGATGACATTGTAGTACAAAGATTTAGATTCAACCTGAATTTAACAAAAGAGCTGTAAGTTAAATTTGACATTATATAGAAACAGGTGCAAATCCCATTTCTGGTCACACTGAGACAAAGGTCTTCTTGTGGGTTGCTGTTGAATGAGCTCATTTAAATATGCTCCTTTAAAATTAGGCAGTGAGAATTTTCCATTCATTAAGAGGTGAAATCTGTGAGAGATCAGTAGGATGAGTCCACAGCCATTGACTAAGCCTAGTGGTTATAGGTTTAGCACTGGTTACATCCCTATAAAGGTAAAACCAGAAAGGGGCCTTTATACCAAATAGTATCTCATTTCTTCCACCCTTGTATCCTTTCTGTAATATTCTAACAAAGAAGGAAACTATGTTTGAATAAGACAGTCAAAAGTTCCTCGGTCTCTGTTCTCCTTTATACTGAAATGATGCAAAGAGACACTTAAATGATGTACATTAAATAATGATGCACACAGAATAGACCCAGGTTTAAAGAAGGGTAGAGAAAACCACGAACCGTGTTCCCAAATTTTCTTGCTCTTACAAAATAGCTGAAAACAGTGATGGGACAGTCACAGAAGTAATCAGGCAGTATCCTGGCAGGAGCCACTGTAAAAGCTGTGCAAAGAGGAAACGTTGAGACTGAAAAAGAAACAGAAGAACTGAGATTTTCTACCATAGGGTTCAAGGAACCTTCTGAAAGTTGGTCATGTCAGCGAAGAAAATTAAGTTTTGGGGACACATTGTTGACTCTCTCAGCTCCCTGTTTCACTTCCCACTAGTGGTAGGGGCTGACTGGGCAGGAGAGAGAGGGAGGCAGGGGGTCCTCACAGCTCTTGGGCTTCAAGACCAAAATGCAAGGGAAGGAAAGTGTCAGTAAACTCAACTAGCAGGGAAAGATCACAAAGAGCTGAAGATTAAGAGAGATGTTTCCCCCCATGCCTAATTTCTAAATAAATCAATCAAATCAATTAGTAAAAAATATTTATTTTGGCCACTTTCAGAACTGCTTCACCTCAGCTTGTAACAAAAGCAAGATCCATTCTCAGCTTCCTCTCCCCTAAAATTGTTGTTGTAAAGTTGAATGACCAGTGACTGCTTCAGATATTTTTGATACAACTCTGATTGTCCAAGGAAAGTGAACAAACTCCTGTTTCCCATGACACAAAGATGCATCTTCACCCCAGCTCCAAGTCCCATTTCCATCAAACATTTACTTTTCACTCTCAACTTTTCTCAAGGGCAAGTATTTGTGCTGGCTGTATCCCTTGCTTTTCTGCCTCTGTTTTTATCACATTTTCCTCTCATTCTTCTCTCCTTCTGCCTCTCTTTTACAGATGGTCCAACTATCTACCATAGAGCAGCAGCAGGTAATTGCTGTAGGTGATACAGGAATATCATTAATTACGTTTTTGAGCTGTATTGCATTGTTTCAACCACTTTGCCAAAGGAAATTGCAAGGGAGTTTAACTTAACACATGAACTACATCCTTATTTCACTGTTAGTTTTCATCCCAACAAAGTCTAAAATACTAACACTGTAAAAGAAAAAAAAAAAGGAGGGGGGAGACAAAAGAAAAAAGTAATCAACTGATTGGACACAATGGCATTTTAACTACTGTAAGTAAGTGATGATTTTCACATCAACCTAAAACAATTTCGCCCACATTCTTAGAATTTTTCTTTGCTCGGTCTCATTGCAGCAATTCAAAGGAGATGGCTTTGGGATTTGTCTTTTTTTTTATCTTTTAAGAAATATTAATGTTCTTGTTGAAATGCTTTTCATTACAGACATTCATTACTTAATATTCTTTTAGCAACCTTGAATTCCACAGTTCCCAGACACTGACAGGCTGAAATCCTATTCATGATAATGATCCTAGTTGTATTCTACATCCCATTTTATTTATTTGGACCAGAACCTTATGGGATACCTTACAAGAGGAAGTAGATTTGAGTTATTTTCTCCTTAGGATTAAAACATCAAGAAGTGTCTCCTCTTTTAAAAGTTTCCTGAGTGACTTTTTACCTTTCCATCACATGGGCCATGATCAAACTTTTTGTCTTCTATTTTTTTGAGGAAGATGTAAACTTTACCCCTTTTTGGGTCGTAGAGTTTCTGCAAACTTCAGAAGTTCGTTGACATCCTCAAACCCAGAAAACTGGGGTCATAGAAAGGGTTATTCAGGGAAGCCAAACCTGGTGAAGAGCTCATCTGCTGCAGCCCTTAGGTTAGATACCAGGTCAACTTTCAGCTGTTTTGGGGTTCAGAATCCATTTCAGGGCCACCATCCTGTGGTTACATCTGTTCTGTATGAATTGTACAAATTCTACAAATATTGTGTTACTTTCCCAGTCTTGGGAAAACAGACACATTACTTGAACTGGACTTGAATGTCATTGTCTTCCATGGGCATGAGGCAGAGAAAGTGCATCAAGGGGCTTTGGCAAAGTTTTCATTTTCTTGCTTCAAGACACAGAGCCTGGTCTGTGACTTCTTGATTTATATCTGAAGCAGATTTATTTTATTTTTTACCTCCTTTAATCCTTTCTTTATCCCATCATAGCTCAGTTCAACAACTTCATGTGAAATATTCTGGTCTTTGGTGATTATGTTATTAATTTTGTGGTTGTGTGTTCACAGAAAGCAAGAGTTGTGCATGAAACACAAATAGCTCCCCCAAAGTTACAAGAAAGGAATTGTTCACGAATTTGCTCACACATTTTTTCTTCACTTTCTAAGCACGGATTTTCCTTCTCTTTGAGCATCATTAATTTGCCATCCTGAGATGGTGTTTTAGTAATTTTGAGGGATTTCTGTCTCTTTGCTTCACCACTTGCTAGAGGTCTGATATTGGTTTCTACAAACCCTGCTCCTGTTGCCTGTTTGCTTCAGCAAGAGCAGCAGTGTTTGTATTTGGAAACTGCCTCACATTTATTCCCTCAACATTTAGGAGAGAGAGAGATTGGTGACATTTCTCAAGGTAACCTTATTTCATTACAAAGAATGTATGAAATCTGTTTTTCTCAGTCACCACAAGCATGAAAACAATGCTAGAGGGGATGTTTTGTTCATACTTCTTCATGGCACCAGCTGTCCCCAAACCCTCTCCCTTTCGAGTGCTTTCCTTGGATTTCCTGCTTTGCTTCCTGATGTTTTCCACTTTCTTCCCTGCTTTTCTTCACAGATGGAAAACAACAGGCAGAGAAATCCTTTTGACCACACGTGCCTCTCCTTTGGATGGTTGCATGGACCTGGTTTTGGAGAGGGGCTGGTACTAGTTCAACTATTTAGTTGAAAAGGCTTAACTGTTTCTTATAATTGTCTGCCTGGAGGATGTGGTTACACCCTCAGCTTTCAGAAGGTTTGCTCCCATCCAGAACAGCTCAGGCTGACAAAAAGCTGTTACAACACACTGATACTCGTCGTTCATCAAATCAGATATTTGATTCACGGCCTCATCTGGAAATATGAACTCAGAGGAGCAGACAAGGAAATATATTAAAGTTGTAGCCAGGCAGGGCAATATGAGATATCAAAGAACAAAGCCATTGAAAAGGCTCTGAGTTATAGCAAAATTCTTCCCCCTGAGCACCCTGCCACCACTGAGCATCTCCCTCTCACACCTAAACAATAACCCCAGAAAATAAAGCTGTTAACCATGGCAATGAAAGCTTTGCATCTTAGTGTTTATTTGTATTTGATACAAAGCATAAGATTCTTCATGCTTACATGTCCAGAGTTATATGGAATTTTCCTCTGAAAAAATGTAGAATCAATAACCTTAAAAATGCAGAATCCTCTTTCTGGCCTCAAAAACTGAGGGAGAACACTAAAAGAGAGTGGTTTGCAATGTACCTCTCTGAAAATATGTAAAGACAAATTAAAACCAAACCTTTCAAAGTTTAGTCATCATGAAATTACTGCTGGTCATATTGATACAGCAAATACATTTGCACCTTTGAGCCCCAAGCAAACAAGATTCTACATATTTTTACACCCCTGGAATTGAGATGTTCCAATATTAATTACCAGTAACGTGCTTTGTAAGAGGAGGCATTCAGTTAGGACAGCTCTTTATGCTTTGTTGATGTCCAGAATTGTTTCCTAAGAACCAAAGGAGATCAGCATGTCACTGTGCCAAAAAGATTTGGATGGGAACTGCTGTGATCTGTCCTATCAAAACAACAATCTGGGCACAGAGGGACCTTACTGACAGCTCTCCTTTTTCTCCTCTTGGAATGCAAAGTATTTTTATTGGTAATAAATATAGTATCTTTCTACTGGTCACAAAAGAATTGTCTTTTACCAGTATAATGCACCAGCAAAGAAGAAAACAAGTGAAAGAACATATGGTGGGATGAAATGCATTGAAGGACCTTGTTAGAATTCTTCATGATATCAAACATTTAACATTTACAAAACACAAGCTGTATCTGGTATGGCTTAAAAATGTCCTGCAGTCAGTGAGTGTCTTTTTGCAGGTTAGATAGAAAGAAGGCATTTTTTTCTATGAGGGTGCCACAGGTCTCCCAGAGAGGCTGTGGATGCTCCATCCCTGGAAATGTCCAGTGCCAGGTTGGAAGGGGCTCTGAGCAACCTGATCTGGTTGAGGACTCCCCTGCTCATTGCAGGGGTTTGGACTGATGACCTCTAAAGGTCCTTTCCAACCCAAACTATTCCATGGTTCTATGATTCCCTGTGGCACAGGGGAGGGATGCTAACCTGCCAAAGCCAGGAGACTGCAAAGAGTACCTGCTGATGAGATATTCCTGCATCTTCTAGAGCTTAAGAACTGGATGTGAAACGTCTTCCATCACCCCTGGGTTACTTCTGGTCTCCTCATGTCATGTCACAGCTGTACAAGTCTTCAGGGGCAGAAGAATTATTGGGTTTTTTCTTTGTTTTGGTAATGACCTTTTAAAAAATGATCCTGGATTCCTATCTGCTGCCAAAACCATTTTCCCAACTACTGAGTTCCTTGACTTGTCCACAAGAAAAGCTTGGCTGGAAGTAGATGAGCAACGTGAGGGATGTCCCCTCCTTTGTGGTTGTTTTTCATGTTGTTCACTTGCTGATATATATATAATAAAAAGGCACCTGTGATGGGAAATGGGTGTTTCTCACCCACATCTGTGTTGTGGACACAACCCCGAGGGACAAACTGACCCAGGGAAGGAAACATTGCCAGCTGCAAATCTCACTTTACACATATTGTGGCCATGAAAGTGACAGCAAAAAGAAATGACTAGCTTCTAAAATACAAAGAAAAAGGACCCAAAAATATTATATTAGTAAAAGCAGACACCTAAAAAACTAGGTATAAAAATTTTACCTTCAATTTGAATTATTTTTCTCCAATTTGAGGCCAAATTGGTTTTTTTTGTAAGCAAAAGGTGCCTTGCTTTTTTGGGTCTGCTCAGAAAATGATGCTGGCAAAGTTTATTTCACTGCCATGAGTTAGCAAAGCAGAGGGGAAAAGAGAGTGAGAATACATACAAAACCCCAGGGAAATTTGGGAAACTTGTACCTCCTGTGAGCACTAAATAATAAAAGAAAACTAAATGGTTTGGATGAAGTAACAGTTCTTTAGTTCACGTATCTGCTTGCTCTTCCATTAAAGATTTGCTTGCTTCCTTCTTGAATTTTCAGTGGTAAAGTGGGAGAAAATGTATAGGAAGAAAATGTATTGACCTGATTGATCTTTATTTATTTTTTTTTTTTAGAGCTATCTGAAACAGTCCTTTGAAGTTGCAGCAGCACTCAAGTTCAAATGTCTCCTGTTTCCTTTCGGAAGGTTTGAAGGATTTGGGAAGGTGAACAAGCAGATCTATAATTAAAGAACAGTTGATGGTAACTGTCCTCCTTTGTTAGCATTCTCGGGCCACCTCCAAATTTAGATGCTTAGAGAGAACAGTCCCATTTTAGTTCTGCAATAGTTCAGATGCCACCATTGCATAGCAGAAGAAAAGCCCTTTTGAAATCCAGGGTACGTCCCCTTTTTTGACCACAAAATAAGTTCATGGCCTTTACAGGTTAAAGAAAATGCTTTGTTTTTCCACAGTGTCAATCCTGAAGTGTCTTTATTTTGAGCTGAAATGCCTGGATTTGAAGAACAGTGATGAGAACAGTGTCTGTGAGGAGAATTTAGAGACATCCTGGTGCTAATGCAAATGTAAGTAAGAAACATGTACCAGCGGTTCTGGCTGCAGAGCTCCTGAAGGATCCAGCCCCAGTGGGATGTGGAAGGTTCTACTGACTTGGAAAGTCTGGCACCAGCTGCTTGATTTGCAAGCTTTTTGTCCTGAAACAAAGAAAACTAGGTCTGATCTTGTCAGAACATCACTAAGCTGGTTTTGAGTGGAAAGTCTTTTTTTATTTGGAAGTACTTCATGTAAGTTTGATCATTCGGTTGGATAATACGTGATAACTGGCCACAAAAGATAATAATTTTTCTTAAGTCAATTTTCATCTTTAGAAATTACTCCTTGCATGAATTTTGGAGGGAGAAATGGGCTCTTTCACAAAGTATGACCAGAATTCAGTGTGTTTAGATACTCCATTAAGAAAGAATTGACAGCAGATCAAGCCTCCGCCTTCCTTTTACGTCCCTGCTAGGAAAAGCCACACAAATGTTGCTTTATGGGGCCAGAAATGAACTAGCCTGGAAAAAAAAATCTCCTGGGAATCCTGGAGGCAGTGTCACTGGAGGATAGGTGACACACATCACTTGGCACAGCATAGCTGTAGTATGATCCCACGTGCTTGGTTTGCTCTGCAGACATCGGAGTCTCACAGGCATTTGTTGCTCAGACCGTGAAACCAACTGAAAATTATTCTTAAATCCTTGGACATTTTTTCGTGGCAACATGGGTCTAAAACTACAGCAGCAGAAACTGGGTTTATTTGTGTCCCACAGCCTGTCTGCCCCGAGGATCTGTTACCCATATTCAGTAGTGCCCATGGAGACAAAACCCTCGGGATCGGATTAACCCTTTCTCTCCCCGGTTCCGAACGGAGAACGGGCTGTATTTCAAGTGCTTTCCTGCAAGTGCCTTCAAAAATAGCTGTGAAAACTGAGATTCTCTAAATCTCTTCCCAGAGGGGGACCAGTAAAACAAAGCCCTTCAGAACCGAGTTTTTCCTTGTTTTCTTGTTAAACACCCTAAATTTCCCAATCTAAACGGAGCAGGGTCATCCCATGGATCTTTTGCTTTTCCTTAGAGAGCTCAACCCAGTGTTAAGTTTGCCTTTGTCTCTGAATTGCACAGATCAGGTTCCCTCCCTGGTTCGATATCAGCCCTTTCTGCTGTCTACTTCTCTCAGAATTTTTCCAGCTTTAACAAAATAAATTTCCCCAGCTTTAATAGAAACTTGTGCCAAAGACTTCTTGTGCCCCTGCAATTTCCCCTCCTGTGGGCCCACGTTTTTCCTTCTGGTTCACTACTTCTTCACACATTTTCAGAGAAGACAATGCCTTCTTTACCTTATCTCTCTCCTCTAGATAGGTGGGATAGTTGTAGAGGTAAAGTAAGAGCAGCCTCCTCCCAGAAAGCGTGAAAACACACAAGCAGCCTTGTGATCCAACACCAGAATGATCTCAGAGAAACCCCAACACCCTTCAGAAGGAAACCCTGGAGCCAGAAGACCCTCCGGTGCTCCAGCAAACCTCTCTTAGAACCTAAGGAGGACCCAGGTTCATTAATTCCCTATATCTGTGCCCAGGGGAGGCAGCTGTTTAGCATCCTCTGGCCAAAATTCAAATCCTTCCTTATTAATTCCCAGAAAAGACATGGCTACTTCTGCTTGTGGCATCACCTCAAAGGGCTCCACAACTTAACTGCTGCTGAAACCTGTATCTGCAGGCAAATGTAAGGCTTCAGCTGCTGGAAAGAGGGGTAGCAGGGCTTGAACTTGGGGCCCAAGTTTTATCTGGTACCTCTTTGGGTTTGTGACTATGTTTGAGGGCGGGAAAATGAGGAGCTGGAATTTGATCAGGTTTAATAGCAGGTTGGATAACTCCTGTTGGAAAAAGAAGAAGGATTCCAATCTTGCTTTGTTCTAAAGGCTGAGGATGGACTCCTGCCTCATAGCTCAATAAAAGATAAGATTACACTAATGTAAATTTAATACTTTTTTTTTTAAGTTCTAACAAATGTTGGCTTCTCTGCCAAGAACAAAAAAAAAAAAAATAAGAGAACTTTTCTGATTTAAAAATCCATGTAAAAAACCCCCTTATGATTTCTGCAATGGCACTGTGTCATAGCACAAGCCAAGCACTCCATCCAACTTCTTTTCCACAGAAAACTTACATTTTTAGAAAAATTCTTACATACACTGATACATTTTTGTACAGATTTTTGATGGTATCTACAGTGAGATGAAAATATAAATTTATGGAACGATAAGATTCTTATAAAACCAATAAACCCTTAAAGTAGACTTTATAAAGTCATGTGTGGAATGTTCTGTTGTTCTAATACTGGAACAAGTTTCCAGTTTTGGAGGGGAATTTGAAAAGTAGACAAGAGTTTGCTTTCTTGGTAAGTTTTGGAGGCAATCTAAGTTACTCATGTAAAGAACTCGATAGTTAAAAAAGGGAGGACTTTTTTCTTTCTTAGAAAATAATGAAGCATTTGTCAAAAAAAGCTGTGGAAAGGCTGAAAGACACTTTGTACTTCTCTTTCATGGAACCTTGATAAAGCAGAATTGGAAAGGAGACATGGATGGACAAAAATACAAAAGAGAGATAAGAAAAATACTCTTACACCTTGAGTTGCTCTTATGGTTTAGAAAACTGCCCTGGAGAACCCTGCCAGGTTCTCGTGGGTGTTTATTCTGCACACACTTCCAGGATTAAAGCATTTTATGTGGGACAAACAAAATGCATATTTTCACACCAATGGCATCGATCACTTGTCCATGTGATCCTTCAAATTCACTCATGTATGAGACAAACTCGTGACTTCTGTTTATCCACACAGTGGTGGCAAACCAGTGTTGCATTTAATGGTTGTAAAACCGTGTTTTCCACTTGGGTGGCACATGTATACTTGTCCCTGGAGAGCCCACGGGAAGGGAAGTTGGTGTTATCCCAGGAAATGATGGGATGAGGCTCGTGCTCGAAGGCTCTCGGGGTCTGTCCTCCATCGTGGCAGAAGGTGCAGGGACCCTCCAGCGCAGCCCTGCAGGTGGTAGAGGGAGCACAAGCTGGCACAGGTTTCCCAGGTGGTGGTGGGGAAGCAAAATAAACCCAAACAAACCAGATGCCAAGGCGGGAAACAGGCTGCTGCCAACCCCAGCGGGTACCGTGACCGTGCTCCAGAAACCGGTGTTGCATTTCAGGAACTTGGCTCAGCTCTACAACCCCCTTGTGTTTCAGCTACTGTTCACCCTTAGTGTTAGAGAAAAGCAGCATTTTCAAATAATTCTGCATTCCAGAGAGGAGGTTTTCTTGCTTCTGCAAAGGCATAAACCTGCTGAAAATCCCAGGACTATTAGAGCTTTGTGAGGTGCTTCCTCCTTTTTGCTTCCAACAACAGCATTCAAAGCAAAGGTAGGTCACTCCCTTTTTGTTTATTTTTTTTGTGCAAATCTTTGCATTGCTTCAGTACAGCTATGAAAGGGGGAAATGGTTTTGAGCCAGCTGAATTAATTGCAAATTGATTTAATGGGTTCCTCTTGCTGAATCTGAGTGAGCAAGGTTTTGAATAACTGAGATACTTTTCAGTGTAAGCAATAAATACCAGGGATAGAACTGTATTATAGGAAACAGAGACTATGACTGAGCTTTGGATAATCAAGATTCTAGTTTGTATCATGTATACTTTGGCAGCAGCTGATTCCTGTAGGAATAAGAAAGTAAGAACATGTGCAAACTCCAGTATGACACTACCCCTGTGACCTCGTCAACAGCTTCAAGGTCATCATTAGAAAAGTCTTCAGCATTTTTCTTTTGCCTGGTTACACATGGGTTGTTAAGATTTATTGCAATCATTGCAAGGGAACACCTGCTAAATGTCAGAAGATTCCTGGGAAACTTCAAGTGTTTTGCTAAGGCAAAACTGCACCTTTTACACAGCTTTTGGGAATCCAGCCTGATGGAATCCAGCCTAGTCTTCATTGATTCAGGGTATTTTATGATTTGATCATGCTCTAAAGCAGAAGCATAACCACAAGTGATATTCAAACATATTTGTCCTCCAGACAGATTTACCACAGTCTAAAATGATCCATTTTTTTTTTCCCCAGGATTCCTGATATACTCCGAGTAAGGACCAGATCCTTGGCTGAAGTCAGCTGGAACTGCTGTAATGGCTTTGGTGAAGGTGAGCACTTAATCAGGTGGACTAAGCACTGCCTAAATGTACTGGGAAAAACTGAATTTGACTTGTGAAATTTATACTAAACGAACACGGAGAAATATCTTAATGTTCAAATTTCTAGAGGTTTTTGCTGAAAGCCACCACGTGTCTCCTCTGGCTGCACTGCAGTGTTCCTCCCCTACATCACCATTTTATTTTCAGCTCAGCAATTCTCTCTTTTCTTTTTTTTTTTTTTTTTGAGCAATGAAACTCTGTCTGCTTTTCAAGACTAATATATGGCCCCTGAGTGAAGGCAAGGCTGTGATTCAAATCAAGAGTTCTGTTGACATTATAATCCTTAGGAGCACAGCTGGAGCATTTCATGAACGGTAGCAAAGACCCTCCATTGATTTACTGCCTTGGTATTCCATCAGGAGTCCATGTTCTGTGTCGTTGGCTGCAACACACAGAAAATAACTCGGTGAACTTCTAATTAAGGCATTTAGCTCCTTGTAAGAAAAGAGCTGTGCTATATGTGAGATGCTGCTGCTTTTATGGATTCTCCCCTATTTTTATAGCAGGAGGGCTTCAGGCCCTAAGAAGGTCCTGTGGGCTATAAACAGGATAAACACCAAAGTTGCTCTCTGACCCTTCCAAGCAGCGTGGGATGGCAGGAATTTTCATGTGTCTCCCCCAAGCTCTGCACCATTTCTTCTCGCTCCACTCTTGCACGAACCTTTCCCGGCCTAAATCACCCCTCGAGAGGAAAAAATACTCATCACAGCTCCCAGGAGCTGCAAAGGGGATCCACAGCTCTGCTCGTGGGCAGCAGATAAACCCTTCCCTTTCTGCAGAGCCAGTCCCCGGGCAGAGCATGCACGAGAGCAATTTGGAAGCCGTGCTCTTTCTTGTCTCGCCCTTCGTTCCCAGGCAGAGTGACCGTGCTGCCAGCCCCCACTGACCTGAAGATGAGAGTTCCCTAGATTGTTTCCAGCTTGCACTGCTGAATGAATAGCACTTACAGTATTTTTGGGGTGGTGACTCACAAGAAAGTCATGAATGCCCCCTCAAGAGACCGTCAAAAGCCCCCCGGTAAAAAGCGTTTTGTTTTTCCTGGGTTTGTTGTCCAGTTATGCCTGTGGATATTTCCACAGGTCTCCAGTATGGTTTTCTCAACCCACTGTCAAGGAGAGGAGAGCTGCAGACCCTGATTTGACACCATTCCTGGTTATCCCAGCATACAGCAAGAGCCAGAACATAGTCTTTCTAGTCATTGCAGAGGGTACCAAGGACCACCAAAGCTCCTGAGTGCCTCTACTTGCTTGCCTAGCTCTAATTTCAGTGGTACTTCAGGCAGAGAAACACCAGGGAAATTCAAGGGTTTGGGGATAAAAGTGTCTTGTATCAAGTGTGTCACTTGTTGGGTTTTTTACCTTCAGAAAGTGCTTCATAAACTTCATTGTTCCTCTCAAAAATAACGTGAGGTTGCCAGGGATTGCTATCACAGTTACTTGCATCTCCGAGGGTGATGAGATTCAGTGACTTTAGCAAGGCCAAAGAAAAGCTGGTGTTGAAGCATTGTCTGGATTCAAAAAAGGGCTCGGAACAGCTGTAAGTTCTGGAGTTGTGAGTGTTATATTTGGACAGAAAGACAGCTGTGAAAAGGAAAAATGGCATTGCCCATTTTTTTGTCTGAACACGTGGCAGGAGATACAGTGCTTTAGTAGAAGGTGTTGCCTGCTTACCTTTTTTCATCTCTGACATTTGTGTCCTTCAGGCACTTTCATTGGGCTTCAAGCCTTAGTAGTCTTTGGGTTTCAAGCTTTGCTTCTTTTACTGACCCAGATCTTCAGCTGGTCAGAGCTCTGTGCCAGATGGTCAAGACCTGCCCTGATGCCTGTTGGCAAGAGCTTCATGATGACAAAACTTGCTGAATAATTCTCTGAGGGCCCGTGACTATTTTATGGGAACCATATTGTTGGAGCTGAGTGCTCTAGGAGGTGGGACAGGTCTGAACCCTGGGAGATGTGCAACTCTCCTGATGGAGTGAGAGGATTAACTTCCCAGGGTGACCCCGCGTCCCGTGAAAAGCTGGAAAAGTGTCTGGTGAGACTGGGCAGGGCTGTAAGGACAAAGTTCTGTGTGTTTGTGGGCTTTTTGCAGTAATTTTATCCCTGTCATTTTGCTTGAACAACGGGATGGACAGAGTGGCTCAGGACAGAAAGGCTGGATTGCTGATTCCTTGTTTAAGGGTGCAGTGTCTGCTGCAGTGGATTCCCCATATTTAAATGAGACTTTTGGGTATAATAAACCCGAGCAGAATAACAAGCTGGTGGTTTCCTGCTGATCTACAGTTGCAGCAGAGTCTTTAACTGAAAACCTCTCTCAAGAACTTGCTCAGTATATTTATTCCTTCTGAAACTATTTAGCTGTGATTTCTCTCACTGGCATGAAGAGGAAGAACTATTACCATAGTTCATTTTAAGAACAACAAGAAGCTTTCTAATCCATGTATGGTTAAAGACTAAGTGCAATGAAGCCATGAAATATTTCTAATATTGCTTCTTTAAAGGTATTTCTTAATGTTATTCTAGTCAAACATATAAGATATTCCATAATATTAAATTCTCATGGAGCCCTGAATCTAACTTAGTGGAAGTCAGTGTGGGGAAAAAAGCCCACTGATCTAAACAGTGCAGAATCTGATATTAGTAAAATAATGTCATGTAAAATAAAGAGAATGTAAGGTTTATGGCTGCTTATTTGGTGGGGCTAGGGTTATCCAGTGGGAGAAATACTACCAAAGTCCAGTGAGATATGGTTACCAGACAGGAATCCCAGGAGATTCTGTTACCACACAGGAATCCCATGAGACAGTATTATCAAGAAGGAATCTGTAGTATTCAGTTCACCACAAGGCAGTAATATTAGATTTTTAGAATTAAATCCTGTGGTATCTTGTTTTATAAGAGTTGGCACAGGAGGGACAGAGAAAAATGCAGTGGAAGAAAGATGCCTCCCTGGAACCTGAGCTGGAAGCCCTAATTGTTACACTGATTTCTAGCTGAAATAAAGCATCACGAATTTTCCTCATGGTCCTGAGATATTTTTACTCAGCGTGATATCAATCACTTATTAGTTATTGATATTAGCAAATTTCTTTATTTTTTTTTGTTTTGTTTTGTTTTTTTTTTCCAAAATGCAGATTTAACCATTAAAATGCCAAGGCATGAATACTGACATGACTGGTTGTTTGATTGGCATAAATAGCTTCTAGATTTACCTCTTTATAATGGGTTTACTTTCATCATGAGCATGAAATGGCTTTTTTACACCAGCACTAAACAAGCTCATGAGCTCTTCAGACCACGTCGGTGTGATGCCTCACACGATGTCTGCAGCATGTGAACAACACAGAAATGTAAGAATATTGTTTTCCTCAACATCTTTTTCTTGTAGTAACAGTGACAATGCCCTGTTTGACAAGAAGGGTCTGGACATTTGTTTCAAGAGGACCTGATTTAATTTCAGCCTCTCTCAGGAGTTTGGCCACCACATCTGTGAGCTTTGAGAGGCTTCTGCCAGTGGTGGAGAGGGTCCTTGGAAAGCTGTTGCCAAGATGCCCAAAGGAGGGGACTAAGACCTGCTATTTTCATCTGATCACAGCAGGTAATTCTGGATGCTCATCATCTTCTAAATGCAGTATTTTTCCTGCCTGTATCATGATACGCCTTTATCAGTATTTAATCAGATAAAATCTGATCAGGGGCAAAAGTCCCTTTAATGTAAAGAGTTTAGTGTGCAAAGACAGATCAGTTTTGTGATTAGCCTGAATAAAGGCTGGGTATGTGTTCGATTAGGACCTAACACCAAGTTCCAGCTGTGCCTTTAATTCACCAGGATTTTTAAACAGGTCCTTTCAGGGGAGATGTGTTTTGGGAGGTGAGTGACACATGCAGTGGGTCACAAACTCACACGGCCCCACACGAACAGTCAGAAACCTGTTTGGAACAGTTCACCTCTCAAAAGTTGATTTTATTGACGAGGGAGACAGAAAAAATCGGGAGTTCAGGTGAGAAGTGAGAGTGGAAACCTGTTGAAAAGAGCATTGCTGATACATGCTGGGAAACAGGGGAAAAGTAAAAAGAAAAATCCATCAGCGCGGGTGCCACGGATTGAGACAGGGAGCCACCAAGATGAGTGAGGTGGCCCTGCAGGTGTCACTGCTCCTTGGATCCAGCCCTCGGCGTGACACACGGCATTGCATCCTCCTGGATGAGCTGACAACAAAGGTGTCACCCGTGGGACAGCAGTCAGGTATTCCCAGGGCTCCTCAAAGCTGCGGAAGGGCTCGTCCCTGCCATTCAGATGAGATTACAACGAGCTGAAGAAGAAGAAAAGGAGGTGGCAGGAAGGAATATAAGACTCAAGAGGCATTAGCCTGTTTGCTGTGTTTGAGAATACATTTGCTTGAGTGCCTGTGAACAAGAAAGCAGGCACAGCTGAATAGTGGGCTTAAGGAAAGTCAGTTTAGCTTCAGAAGAGGGTGTACACACACTGATCAGATCTTAGCCCTAAAAGACATAATCAAACAATACTGGGAGCATGGGAGACTCCTGAATGTGCTAAGTGGACCATTAGAAAGCACAACACCTATAGTGGGGATGCTGGTGACACAGAGGTACTAGGGAGATTACAAAGAGAGATTACTGGTCATGATGGATGGAGAAGTCACCCGACCCACACTTGGAGAGATGCAAATCACAAGCCCAGTGCTTTTGTGATAAGGATTTCAGCTCCACAGGTAATGGTTTGGGACCATTAGTTCACATACCGTGGCTTTACCCTCAGATGTCAATGGGTTGCAGTCCTGGTGACAAGAGGGTTTGTCACCCCAGGGTCTCTGTGAGCACCTGAGGGCACCCCACACACCTCTGATGCACTTTTGGCTCAGTGTAGGACATGCACCTCTGCCCAGAAGGTTATGGAAATTTTGAGTGACCTATGAGTGATTCCCTACGGTGGAATTAATTCTCCACGTGCAGTGACCAATTTCACACGTTGCTACAAGATGGAGAAGACAAATGGACTGTGTCCATCTTGAAAGCATTAATAAAATCAGTACATTCAACATCAAGCTGAGAGCCAGGTCAATAGCTGGTGGACATCCTGAGACTGACAATCTGTCAGGGAAATTTCACCTGTAAAAATCTCACCTGTAAAAAACACATTGACATTTCCCAAAGTTTGCCTCGTGCTGCTTAGTTAAATGTCTTTTGTTGTTGTTGTTATTATTGCAATATTGTGTTGCAAAGAAGTAATTCTCACGTGCCTTGTGGGAACCCTCCAACCCTTTCACAAATAACTCTGCACTGTCAGCCTCACCAGCAGCATCTCCTGTGCTTACCTGCACGAAAGTGTCCTTTCAAAAAAAATTTGACTTGGTTTTGGCAAAAGCAGTGTGTTTTTTGATGAAGTCAGGCGGGGCTGAGGAGCAGCAAGTCACAGGCTCTAGGCTCGGAGCGGAAATCTGGTCACGAATTTGGTTTGGGATTTATTGCTCGGCAACTTGGAGCACAGCCCCCTCAGCAGCTGGCTCTCTAGCCAAAACACACTGGCAAACAGAGCAGAACTGTCATGGTAACAGCCTTACAGCACATACTGCAGTGCCACTCTGGCCCACGGAGGGAATTCCTAAGTGTTACCACAGTAAAAATTATGGCTAATAATAACCTTGATAGCAACTATTGCTGCTGCTAATAATAGCAATAATTATATTTGTGCTGCAACAACAGTGGGATATATTTGGCGAGTATTTGGTGATTCCAAATTGCTGTTTAAATGTGTCTGGCTGATTTCTTATCAGCTCCCTGCTGAGGTGTTGCAGCTCCTTGAGCACTAGGGGGTTAGTCCACGAGCAAAGATGTTTTGCATGTTGTCCTCTGCAGCTAATGGAAATCCCTAATCACAGAAGCTCAAGTAATATGTAACTTATAGTAATATGCAACTTTATAGTGATATTTAACTTATAATAATATGCAACTTTGTCATGAATGAGTATGGTGTTGGTGATGCAGGAGTGGTACCACAGCAGAGCATTGGGTACAAACCACTGCAGCCCCAAAAGGGCTTCCCAAAAGAGTTTCCTGTAGCCACTTTGCCAACATCATCAGACCATGATCCCTCGTCTTTGGGAGCTGGCTCTTCAGCCTGTGTCCATGTCAAGTTGAAAGCACCACAAAGCACAGGAATGGGCTGCAAACCATCCCCCAGGCTTGGTGAAAAATAATGGCCATTTGCTGCTGTTAAAATAATAATAATCTACAACAGTGCATGAGGTTTGTTTCCACAGTTCCAACTTATGATTTCATGTGCACCAGAGCTGCCATGGGAGGGAGTTTTGGGGTAGTTTCTTGCATATACACTCCATAATTTTCCTCCTGTGGTGATGGGTAGAGAGAAACTCTGTAAGCTCTGTAAAAATCTAATGTAGAAAAACACTTGCCATCACAGTTCTGCTTATCACCAGTGGCCCCAGCCAGTGTGAGAAAGAGAAGGGAAGATTTAGAGGGAAAGGAAAGGATGAGACCTGACTGCAGGTGTAACACATCCCCAGTGTGTTTGTTATGGATGATACTGCCTCTTCAATACTGAGAGTAAAAACTGTCACTGCCACCAAAAATATCATTTTTATTAAATCATTTTGGCAGCACTTCAGTGGGGACTTCCAGGCAATCAAGCAGGGCAGCTTTGAGGGCTCCCTGGCTCCTACTCCCTCCAATACCTTCCAGTCCCCAGACACTGGGATTTTTGCTGGAGAGACAGTTCACAATTCCACGAAAAGAGGCTCCTGAGCCAGGATTTCCAGTTGCCCTCTTAGCCTGAGGTAGGGTCTGCACCAACAAGCACCCACCTTCCCTGGGGTCCATCAGCTGGCAGGATCTTCAGGACCAGTCCAGCCTCTCCAAGGTTGGCTCTGGTTGACAGGGAGCTCTAATTCCCAGAGATCTTGGCACGATGTATTGACCAGCTTCAGCTCCCCTCCTTCTGCAGCCACTCCTCTGCTTCATCCTCTTTTTAAAACCAACACACACACACAGGTACCACTCATCCAGGTTGCTGTGCTGGTGTTGGCCTGTAAAGTCTAAATGGAAACGACCTGACAGCAGTAATTTGTAATTACAGAGTGTACAAACACTACTGAGAACCAGCAGCTGACTGAGCACTGCGGAAGGCAAGCCAACCAGCAGCTTATTTGTTTCATCCTGTTTGTGGTTTCATTGTAACTGAAGGCTCAGGCTGGTTTTTGTTTTCCAGAAAAATAATAATGGGAATGATAAGAATAACATACATCGTGTTGTATGCAATAGAAATGGCATTTTACAGTCAGGACTGTTGTATCATCATTATGTTCCCATGTCTTCTGATCCAAGAAGCACTCATAACACTCCAATGCTTTTCCTTTTTCTGAAATCCTGCATTTGAATTTCAGGTGACAAGCCTCCCAGTGTGCTGGTCCAACAGCTCTCAGTGATATAAATTCATAAATTAAAAAGTGGAAAGGGAGTGAAAAAGAAGACAGATTAATTTTGAAAGGATTTTTTTTTTTAATGGCAGAACCCTTTTTCACCACTGAAATAAATGAATATTCTGAAAACTCCAGATCATTTTGTGACACCTCATTCCAGCATTACGAAATTTCATTAAGGTGGCCAAAAATATTTGCTTCCCAGTTCCAGAGCAATGAGAAATGGGCACGAAGGCACTGAAAGCAGCCCCTCTGATTTTGCCTGGTTCTTTAAATACAGAATAAATTGCACACAGTGTGTCCCAGGAAGGTCACCAGGAGCTCTGCTCTGTTCCTTTTGTGGAGGAGGACGTTCTTCAGTGGTTATTATAAGACTGTAAGACTTTGGGGTTCCAGGGCTTTTTCTGGCCATGTCTCTGACTGAGTGGAATATTTTGTGACTGTATATAGCACGTGGCAAATAGCATAGCAGTGACTGCACAGCACTGTCTGAATTCCCTGGGCAGGGAGTTTTCCCCTCGTTGTGTGTCATTCCCATCCCACTGCCCTGATTCCAACAGCTCTCATGTGCATCCTCCACTCCTGTTAATATCCATAGTAATGTGCAGGGAGATCCATATCAAAATAATCACCCTGAACGGGTGTGCTCTGACATAAAAGGAGTACCTCTGGTAGGGATCAGACTTTTTGCAGACTCAGCTTCTTTTGTTTTATCCCCTTATCTCAGGAAGTTACGTGGGAATGAGTGAGAATGGATTTTAGCTCAGTGGCACCTTCCATGCAATAATTTACCTGTAATTCCAGTGGGGTAGTGGCAAAGGGGACAATGCTGGAGCTGTGGGACATGCTCTGCCTGCACAGGGTTTAGATGACCACAGCATTACACTCAAGTTTTGCAGGACATACACACTCAGGAAGGATGCTTGGCTGAGTTCCAAGTGGCTTCCAATCCACTGATGAAGGGAATCGTGGGTTGGTCCTGGGAAACTATTAAAAATACCAAAGCCTTTGTTCTGTCGTTGTCTGCCTGGTTTAAGACTCTTTTCTTCTCAAGGCAATCTTTGAAATGGTCATTTCAGGTTTGCATTTAACTCATTCTACTCCTTAAAAACAAAACGCAGTCCCAAGCAAGGTGAGGGTCTGAGCTAATTCCCTGGGACCTCTTCCCACAGAGCACATTAACAGTATGGAAACTGTGCATTCCCTTGGTCCAAATATAAACATATTCTGAAATGGAAGAAAAATTATAATCTTCAATGTTCATTTCTCAGAGCTGAGGAGAGTGCAGGGCTTCACTGAGCAAACTGACTCAGAGCCTGGTCCTGTTCCCTCTTTCATCTGCAGGTACAAAAGTAAACCCTGTGAGAAATGTGCTCTTAGAGCAGCACCAGGAATCATCCAAAAGGAGATGAGCAGCCTTTACCATTTTCCTTACTTGTCATTTTTTAATGTGCCTGTATTAGTTCCTGCAATGCTGATGTTGCTGCAGCTCTCAGAGCTTTACCAGTGAAGTGAGAAAAGTGGAGGGGAAATGGTTAACATTAAAATGGTTGACTAGAACAAAGTTGCTCTGGGCCCTGAATGGCAAGAGGAATTAAATGATTAAATCGAAAATCAAGCCATGCCATCTCTGCCGGTTTCTTGGTGTCAGGGGGATTTTTCTGGGCAAGGATCATTCATCCAAATCTTATTTACTCATATCTTGTGTGATCCGAAGTTGAAGTGAGAACTGGCTCCCATTGTAATCTGTAAGGCCTGTTATTCAACAGCACAAAGAGAGCGAATAACCAATGTGCCAAAACCTCTGACAAATCCTCTAAACACGTCTGATGACAGATGACTGACGTGTCTGATGACAGATAACTTGTTTTACACACTGCTGCTATATGTTTCTCAGCTATATATCTGGCTTCCTAGCTTTTCTTTCCAAATGAAAGGGAGGAAAATACGTTTTCCCTGATATATATTACTGCTGTCACTGCCCTCAAACAATGCAGAATTTGATGAGGAACCTCCATGCTGGTTGATCTCCAAGCTCTAGAGCTGTTACCTGTGCATACTTCACAGCCTGCACGAAGTCTCAAAAAACTCACCCATTAAAACCACACAGATGTTTCTGGCTGACTCCATCAGGAGGAATATTGTGCTGAACTGGTTTTATACTTGGGTTTGTGTGCCAGAGTGAAAGATGAAGCTGCTGCCACTGCCAATACCACTGGTGGCACCAGGAAAGCAGAGTATTTGGAGAGGTTTTGGGGTGTCTGTGTTCTGGCCCCCACCCCACGCAGCCCATAAGGACTCATCCAAAATCTGAGGAGCTCAGCTGTGTCTCCTGGTGCAGGTGAGTGCTGTGGTCCTGCTGGACCTGTGTGGTTGCCCTGCCCTTGGGGGTCAAAGCCAACCTTGCAGGTCCTCTGCACGCTGTGCCTTTTTAGGAAAGCAACTCGCCCAGACCAGGCTTTGAGAACCTCAACCACTGTCGTTCATCAACCCCAACAGATCACACAGATCTTTTTCACAGTCTTGATTCACTCTCTGCCACCCCAGATGCTCCTGAAAGCATCTCATCTGATGGCATCACAGCTGTCTCTCGCTGCCACCGCGAGCAATGGGCTGGGGGAGGAAGATATCAGCCCATGGAGGTGTTCTGAGGATGAGGCCACCACCTCCTCAGAGGACCCAAACCTCGCAGTGATGAGCACCAGAAAAGACCGAGATTAAATAGGGAAAAGAGACATCAGCTTGTTTCACTGTTGTGGCACTAAAGGTCAACTGGAAAAGCTGGTCTCCTGCATGCTCGGGGAGGTTATGGATTGTACAGCTGTGTCCATATATGTTCTGACAGATCTTAAGTGGTGCTTTGCTAGGGAGTTTTAAAATGCAGCAATACACGTCATTTGCTTACAACAGCCAGTTTTCCTCACATTAGCCACCAGTAAGAAATGATTCATGCAAGAGAGGCCACATGTTGAACAGATTCATGTAAACCAGTTATGCTTCATTCAAAGTCAGCTAAAACATTCTCACACAAAAAGTCAACTTAAGCTACTATTTCCCACAATAATAATAATAAAAATAAGCTTAACAAACACTTACTCTGATTGTCCAAGCTCATTTTCTGTTATGTTTCCTTTCACCAGTTTTGTTTGGCAGAGCGTCAAGTAATGTATCAGCAAAAGTATGTGTGTCACAATCTGACAAAAGGAAAAAAAATGTATATTTTTAGTTTTGAAGTGTTTATAATTTCAATAGGTAAAGAGAATACAGCACAAGGAAGAACAAAATAGCACATGCAGAAATGTCAGCAGTGAGCATGAAAGTATAAGCATGTGAGCTCTTCAGCCTAAGAATGAGGTTTTCCAAAGAAGACCAGCATTAATAACTGGAACCCACTAAACATATTTCTCCATCTAGGCTCTTAGCAGAGTTGCCCTCTAAACTTGGGTTCAAACTACATGTGGGGCTATGACAAAACCCCAGGACATGATTGTCCTCCAGAATGGTCTGGCTTGGCTGATGACTTCCCAGGACATTTCCACTGTCCCATCCCACTGGGTCCTACTCTTCAGTCATACAAACTCCAGTGATACTCCTGAGGAGTCTTCAGATCATCCATGTTCTCCACTCATCCCACCACCCCACAGAAGAGCAGCTCAGGATCTGAGAATAATCACAGTGTAAGAGAGAAATCCTGCCTGAGGGTGCTAAGAATTCCTCCCTTACCTGGTTTTCATGACATCAGTGCCCAAAGTGATGCCCTTTTTGTGCCAGCCATGGTTCACACATTCCAGTGAGCAGAGGCACCATAATGGTGGCTGCAGAAGCTCCACCAGGCAGGACAAACCCCTCATCCCTGCAGTTAAGGTCTGGGTCGTGTCCAGCCATCCTTCATGATGAGTGAAACTTCCATCAAGGGCACTTGTTGCTGCAAGCCTGTCATCTTGTCCTGAGGAGGGAGAAGAGAGCAGAACACAGCTACAGGAAAAGGGAGAGGGTAGTGGACAACAGGAAGCACGTACAGCAAGAAAAGCAAAAGCCACTGAGCAAAGAAAGCTGCTGGAAATACAGAGCAGTAGGGACAGTAGGACTGGGAATTTTTGCTGTGGGCGATGCACAGTGGAAAAAAAAGCAGGGAGAAAAGCAGCAACCTGAGAAAGAAGTTGAGAAACAGGAGGTCTAATAGATTGTCTGGGCGTGTTTCTTCACCTGAGAGCTGTTCATATGCCAGGCAGTGACGAGGAGCAGCAGGACAGGGAATGGCTTTCCATGGCCACATCAGGTTGCTCTGTGAGGGGCCTCGGGTCCCCCAGAGGGTCGCTGCCAGCCCACCACCCCCTCTCACCTTTGAACTGATGTAGCAGGAGCATCAACCTTACAGCTCAAAAGCAATGGAGCAAACAACCCAAGCACAGCAGCTGCTGTGGCACTGAGTGGAGTTGCACAGAAAGTCAAGTGTCTGTGGCTTGATGTCCCAGAGCTCCTGGGTGCCCATCCCTGCAGCAGTGGGTGTGGGTGAGCAGCATGGACACGAGCTGGGAGTGTGAATTGCAACATCTGAGCTGCTGGAGCCCCACAGGAGCCCCACAGATGGGCACAGTGATGTCCTCTCTGATCTCTGCTTTACACGGGGGCACACAGGGGTGCAGGGCTGCACAAGCTCACCAGCAGCAGAGGGAGTAGCTGTTGAAAACATCCCTTCCCACCACAAGCACAGTGATGTTCAGTCCTCTCACTGAATCAATCCCAACACCCTGGAGGGAGGTTGCTGCTGCCTTTGTTGTCTGCCCAGTATTGCAGCTGCCTGCTGCTATACTCCACTGCTCCTTTTCCAGTATATAACACTACAACATGGCTCGAGATAATGAGGTTTTGATCATGGCAAGACGCTCACGACAGCAAACAGCCCAGGCACACAGAGATCAAATAGACCAGCTGCAAACAGAGAGGAAAAAAAAACCCACCCAGAGTACATATGACTCGTGTGTGGGTATGTGTGTTATGCAGGAGGCAGGGGCTGGATGGCCAAGGTCTCCCAAGCGACCCTGGGCCACTCAGGGCTTGGGCCCCCAGCATTCCAGGCAGCCTCCTCTCCCGGGACCACTGCCCTGCTCACAGGGAGAGGCAGCCAGACGTGAACGTGAGAAAGCTCCCTCAGCCGAGTCCCTTCTGCTGGGTGCTTGTCTTCCCAAATAATCATAATTAAAAGGGGCGTTCATCAAAGGGGGAGCTGGGGTGTGGGCTTGCTCTTTTACCGTGTCTTCATAGCAGGCAAACACGGTGAAAGGGTTTTTTTTTTTTTCCTTTGCCCCTTCCAGTACACTCCCCATCCTCCCAGACCAAAGGATCTCAGTAAAATATTTGCCTTCAGGAGAAAAGCTCGTGAGCAATAACTTTCAGGGTCGTTTACATCTATTTACTGGAGTTAATAAATGTGTAAATTGATTTTTAAACTGTGGACCTAGACCCCTTCAGAGATACAGTCATAGAGCCAAGTCCAGACGACTGCTATGTCAGTGCAAGTGCAAAATAATGTTGTAAAGATCTTTCAGATTCCTTCTTCTTTTCCCTTTTTCTTTCAGAATCCATGATACAGGGCTTGAACCTGGGTGTAAACCTGAATTCTGTGAATCCTTTCTTCTTTTTAAGCCTAGAGGAATTTGGAAAGCAGAGCTATCTGAATTGTGACATCCACATACGCTTCTTAGGGAAGATAGACAATATAGATGAAGACATTTTACCTGGTTTAATATCTAAATTATTGCTGGGAAAGAGGGTGTGACACCAGAAGGAGGGGACACATAGCAGTGGAGCATGGCAGGATATGGAATATTCAGAAGAATTAATTATGGGATGATCTGGGAACACCCGACTCCCCTTCACTGTGTGGAAGTTGAAGTTGACAGCAGGTTGGAAGGTTCAGTTCCTGGCTCTGCCCTGTGCTGCCTGACACTGTTTCATTGGCTTCCATAAGGAATATTTTGCTTTCATGTGCCTCTTGTGACAATGATTTCCAGCTGACAATGTCTGTGTCGCAGCACGAAAAGCCCAAAAGTCAGCAGCTCCCACCTGTCATTTACACCTGATGCAAACTGAAAAGGGTGCAGTTCTGCTTTGCTTTCACCCCTGGGGGTTTCCCACAGGTACAAGCAGCAACAACCAGAGGGCTTCTCAGCATCAGGACTAGTGTTTCACAGGCAGCCTGCACACAAGCTCACACACACACACACACACGAATATAGAACATTTGAAAGCAAAGCCAAACCTCGTAGTTTTGTTCTCAGCTGGAAACTTGCTGCTCTCAGAAAAGTTCATTGGAAGCCTTTATTGAAAGAGTGACATTTAATTCTGTAACCAGCTTAAGAATGAACTTATAGAAGCATCCTTTATCAATCAGTGGTATCGTGACAATGTGCTGGGGTCCAGGATTCTCTGTGTGAGGATTTTGGAGCTGATCTTGCAAACATACGGACTCAGAGCCCAACAGGGTGTTTTAGGACCCATTTCCATACATCCCAAAGGGATCAAAGTATCATCCCTTGCTGAGCCTCCAGTGACTACAAGTTTTAATGTGTATATGTAATTATATGTAATCATATACACAGGATAAGGCCTCAGAGTTCACACTGGTTTGGGTCAGGGAGAGCTGCTGTGAGTGGCAGTAAGGCCAAGCAGGCCTGGCCCTGACCCATCAGCTGTGGGCTTTAGGCTACCCCTCTGCTGCAGGAGGGAAGCTGCTGGGTGGGTGTGCTGGCAGAAGTGCCGCTCCTCACCCTTATCCTTCAGAAGGCAAATAAACTTAATCCCAAATTCACCCGCTGCTGTTTGACAAGAGCAAATAATGCAGAGTTTGAAGTGAGGTGGGATCACGCTGTTCTGAGGGCCTTGGGGAAGGAGAAGGTGTCCAGCACAGCCCTGCAGAGCAGGGCAGTTTCCAAACCCTTGAGCAGCTGGTGTACAGCCTTTTCATCCAGAACTCGGCTCATCAGGTGTAAAAGGGGTCTGGATGGACCTGGTGCAGATGGAAATGTAGTAAACACCTTGTATTTGATATCAATGGATTTCATAGAATCATAGATTTGTTAGGGCTGCAAGGGGCCTTAAAATCATCTCGTTCCAACCCATTGCCATGGGCAGGGACACCTTCCACTAGACCATGTTGCTCCAAGCCCTGTCCAGCCTGCCCTTGGACACTTCCAGAGATGGGGCATTTTTACCTCCACGAAGAAAAATCTAAATTGTGGTGCCTTTGAACACACACAGGAATTAACCTGTTTGACACCGAGACAAACCTACACCTAGGAGACTTTTCCCCCTGTGGCACCAGATTGCTGTCACCCCCAAAGCAGTGGCAGCCTCTTATCCACCCCCAGAGGTGTGGCAGGAGACAGGCGCACACACACACAACACACACACACACACAAGCACTGCATGTGCACCTCACAAGAAGAAATGAAAGCACATCATCTAAGTTTGCTCAGGTTTAGCGAAGGTCAGAGATTTTCACACCTAGGTGAGCTGTCATCTGGCTCAGGGCAATTCCCTTTTCTCTCGCATCCTTTGCTGGAACAGCAGGAGAGCTTTACTGGCGTGAAAGACTAAACTGTCTTCGGGCTATAAAGGACTTGAGTCACAAACCACTCCCCTCCCCCTCCTCCCCGAAACACATTTTCCTATTAATTCAGGACCTTCCAAAATTGTCCTAATGTCTCTTCACCTGTTAGTTCTGAAAACCTGCTGAGGGCCGAGGCTTAAACTACGGGAGGTGACAAACCATATGGGATTTGCTCTAGGCAAAGTAATTCTAGACTGATGGAGTCAAAACTTCTCCTGTTTTCAAACGCTGAGTTTCATTTTCATGAACTTAAACTGAATGAAGTAATTGCCTAAGAACAGCTGCATCATTAAGACACAACAGCAACATCTAAGTAAAGACTAAAAAACAACCACACCGTTAGAAAGTGCAGCAATACTTGCATGAGTGGGCAGCTTCTAAGCTCAGGAATAAACTTGTGTCACTACAGCTTCTGTCAGTACAGTGACCAAGAGGGAGCTCCACATGCCTGGTACTGCAGAGCAATGCTCTCCTTTCTGATTTCTTAAAGGGATATTTAGAATCAAAAACTTCATTACCACTTTTGAGACAAGCTGCCTCTTTAAAATGTTCTCCTTTTTATTAAAACTCTGGCCCTTTCCTTTATTAATTTTTTTTTTGCAAGTTCTTTAATTTTTCATTTCTTAAATCTCCCATTCAACAACTATCTTGGCTTTTAATGAAGGGAATTTTTCTGCATCCAGCAAACTGTAAACCATGTCGCTTGGATACAGCAAAAGCTGAAATTCCACAGATTTACATAAAGTCATACACTGTGTTGTGGAGAAAGTGTGCTGGACATTCTCCGATTTTTGTATCTTGCATTAGAATTTGTAGGCACTTAGGAAAGAGGAAAATATAAAGGAAAGAGATATAAAGAGAAAAGAAGAAAGAAGGGGAGAGAAAAAGAAGGAAAGAGAAAGAAGGAAGACAGGAAGAAAGAGAAGAAAGAAAGAAAAAGAAAGCAAGAAAAAAACAAGAAAGAAAAAGAAAGAAAAAGAAGGAAAGAAAGAAAGAAAGAAAGAAGGAAGGAAGCTGCTGTGATGAACGTAAAATATGACCTTTTCTTCTTAAAAGTCTGTGCTGTCCGTCTTGTTTAGCACCAGCGCTGCTCACCCTTTCCCTTCAAGACGCTTCGGAGTTGTTAAGCATCTAAGGGTGATAATTTGACTTTCAGCTAAACCGGAGGGCTGCAGCAGACAGCAGTAGGTGGTGATGTAATAGGTACCAACGCACATGGATATATAAATATCGTGGCTAGGGCTAAAGCGCTATGGCTGAGCAGCTATAGAAGAAGATCAGCACTTCAGACAAGACTCCTGGAGTTGAGATCAAGTTCAGAAGCTCTTGCTCCCGGGATTTCCTCTCCATGCAGCCAGCCCAGGGAAACCGCAGATCCTCGGGGGACTGACCACTAAGCTCCCTCCTTT
>NW_021940711.1:926500-955579 GCF_001715985.3 Manacus vitellinus
GAGCCCGGCTCTCCCCCAAAAACTCGGAGAAGCATCTGCTGGGGGGCTTAACCCCGTGGCTCTGATAGCCAACTGAAACAATAAGGTGCGGGAGGGCGGAGGGGTGGGGGGGGGGATGTAAGCTGCGCGATGACAAATGTTTCATTTTGCCCTGAGCACGCTCTTGGCTTATTTTAACCTTTGTCTACACGAGAGAATGCCTGGGGGGCGAATTAAAAATAGATACTTGGCTAAAAGAGGAGAGGTCCCAGCGTGGGGCATAGGGCAGCACGTGGAGCACACGAGGCTGGGGTTCTGTGGCCACCCACAGCAGGGATGGGAGCCTGTGGGTGAGTGCAGCGCTGTCACCCCACGCTCCAGGGCGTACCCCTTTGTCCCCCTGATTCCTGTGTCTCCTCTGTTTCCAGGTCTGCTGGAAATTTCTCCCGTGGAGAGAGGAGTGGTGAGCATATTTGGTGTTAGGAGCGGACTCTTCGTGGCCATGAACAGCAAAGGCAAACTCTATGGATCTGTAAGTAGCCACCGAGCGTGCACCTGGGGAGGGGACTGTTGTCAGCTGGGGTGACACGTGTGCACGGTGCTAAAAGCTGCCCAAGCCCCATCCTTGCCTCTCCTGGGTCGGGCAATGCAGAGCAGCCCTGTCTGCCTTGCCAACAGAAGGCGTCCTGCCCACTTGTGCTGCTTGCTGAGGTTTTGAAGTGAACCCCCCTTTTTTGCATGACACTTCTTTGGTTCTCACACAAAAACTGCAGTCACCCAGCTATGATTACCCATCTTGCCTACCACATAGACCAACAGAGTAGCCATTTGTGTGGCAAGACCACAAGCTAGCCTCAGGCCATGTGTTTCTGGTAAGTACAAACAGCCCTAGGCAGGTTGGGCAATCGCTTACTCCATCTCTCAGAGGGCACTTGGACTTGTGATAAGCCAGGCCCTCACAAGTGACCCTTTCTGATGTGATGAATCAGTGACTGTCACATACCTATTGATCACTCTTTGCTGATGCTCGTGAAGAGAGAGAGTCTGTTCCCATGACAGTTCACCATCCTTGGGGTTTGATCTTGATTTATAGGAAGAAAGATCTATTAGGAGACAACACAGATCTTTTTTTACACTGAATCTTTGGAAAAGATAGAGACTTCTTATAAAATATATTTGAGATGGACAGGGCATATCTTTGTCCATGCTGAGCTTTCCTACTGCTTTTGAGTTCACCTCTGTGTAAGTTACTGTGACCAGCACAATTTCAAACTCGAGTTCCTGGGTCTCCTTCCTTACCCATGAATTTTCTATGTCGTGTTTCCAAAGTATTTTTTGAAGGAGCTCAGACTGAGGAAGAGCCAGACTATGTCAGAGGTGACTAAGGCATTTTCACATGAAGACATAAAGCATCCAGGATCCTTTTCCAGGGCATCAGTCCTGTTACAGAGGATTTTAACTTACATAAAAGCCAGACAGAATCAGTCACCCAAGTGCCAGAACTTCCGTTGCATCATTTCTTAGGGATACTGCTGCTTTGGTGTCCTGGATAAAGAAATCTCCAGTCCTGTGTTCAGCTTGGCAGGCTGAGACCTCTCTTGCAAATCCCTTGGCTTTTGCCCAGTAGTAAGAGATGAGTTCACTTGTTCCTCTCCAGATAACACACTTGTAACACCTGTCCCCCTTTGTACTCGCTTGCAAACGAAACCTCATCACTGAAAGGCTGCTGTTGCAGCTCTGTTTTCCTGAGCCATTAACTCAAGTTGCCCAAACCCTTCCTTCAGTTTTAAACTTTAAGAAGCGAAAAATACTGTCCATGCTGAGTGCCTTTAAAATGCCCCTTTTCTCCTCAAGCAGCATGAGAAAGTGCTGGTCTAATTCAGACTTTTCTGAAGCCTCTCAGGCAATTTACTGCTGGTGGGACAACCACTGAGCAATTAGATGAGCAGTGCTGCAGAACTGAGCTTGGGCCTTACCCACCTCAGCTCTGTTAACCCCTGTCCCTCCCAGGGACAGGGCTCCTGCTGTCCTTCCCAGCTTCAGGTGTACGTGCCTGGCCTGGGCACAGCATCCCTAATGATCCTCTGATTCCTGAGCCCTGTTTGAAGCTTCAGAGACCACTTCAAAAGGTTACTAAGAAGGGGGGACTCACCTGCAGATATCCCCACAACACACCTCCTACACCTGGTAGCAAGAATATTTCCACACCTGATGTTTAAAATTCCTTCCCTCTCATTCTTTCCTTTTCATTTCAGACCCATTTCAATGACGAGTGCAAATTCAAAGAGATTCTCCTGCCAAACAACTACAATGCCTACGAATCCAGGATTTATCCCGGGATGTACATAGCCCTGAGCAAAAATGGAAGAACAAAGAAAGGCAATAAAGTATCTCCCACAATGACAGTGACACATTTTCTTCCTAGAATCTGAGACATCTCCCTTCAGACCTACCTCAGCACAGGGGAAGACGCAGAACACGTTTGGGGAAAAGAAACATGGTGCACTTTTACTGGAGAGTTTTATGCAAGAGTAGGTGTAAGATATTTAAGTTAATTATTTAAATCTGTATATATTGTCACAAAATTTATTTATAGCTCCGATTTTTCTTTTTTTTTTTTTTTTTTTTTTTTTTTTTAATTTCTGAAAGCAAAACAAACCTCCAACCCAAGGTCTTTTTCATTTCACGGTGCAACTAGTAGAAGACTTCCGCTCTGTGGTTTATTTAATTCGTTTCTAAGTTATCACAGGTGTGCTGCTACTCCGTGTCCTAAGCCAGGTGACATCCAATTCCTCTCTCTTCCAACGTTTTGCACTGTTTGTGTGTTGTAGGGTGCCTGCTGTCGTCCACGTGTTTGTATGTTTGTTTGTTTGTTCGTTCGTTTGTTACGGTGGCTTTGTTCTCCTCTGCGTGCCTTCCAAACCTCCCCCGTGACTCCCAGAGAAGCTCTTGGCCTCCAAGAAGGAGTGGGATGCCAGTGTGGAGCCACACACAATGCCTGAGCTCCTTTGTGCCGCGTTGCTATTTAATTGGAGCGGGATCGGTTTACCGCGGTGCGGAGAGCGCGGGGCTGGAGAGCCGCCCCACGAATCTGTTTTTAGATCTGCCAGCGCTGAACTTTGAACTTTCCTGCAGTCCCTCTTCTCAGTGGAGAGGCTCAAGCACCTCTGGCAGCTCGGCAGGATTGGGGCTGGGTTTGTCTATTTAGGCAAACCACCTTTTTTGGCCCTTAGTGATACAATTGCTTGGCGTAAGGCTAAAAAATAACGTGTCTGTCCCTCCCCCCAAAAATGCACTGTGGAACTACAGTGAACCAGTTTAACTTCATTCAAATCAAATTCAGAGACTACCTTCATTTTTCAAAGTTTGGGGAACTCTGTAATACCCGTAAGGTTTTAGAAGGCAAAAGCATTTGCTGGTTTCTAGTGAGCACGAGCTCCACAGAGAGAATTTAGATTGATTACAAGGAATCGAGGTTGGTTTGTACTATTTATTATTTTTGCTGCAGTATTTGGAAGGAGAAATATGCTGCTTTTTTTTTTTTTTTTTTCTGTCTCATTCCCTGATGAAGTTGATTAATTTCTACCTCACTAACTCCCAAAGCCAGTCTCCTAACAAATTCTGCACAGAAGGAAGGTTCCCACTTTCCTGCTTGGGCTCACAGTTCTGGAGGAGGGCCCGGGGGAACAATCGTAATCCCAAATCTCTCTTTTTTTCCATATGTAGCCAAAAGTATTCAGGATAGAGTTGGTTGCATCCTATTTGAGCCTTGTCACGTTTGAGCTATCTTTACCCAGTGGTTTACTTTTAGTAAGGGTAATCATGGTGAAAATATTTGCAGACAGCTGTCAGGCTGCAGTACTGTATCGTCATCAAGTAACCCTATATTTCTCTTTATATATTTTTCAAGTGTAACTTGTGTCTCTAACGTGATGAAGGAAAAGACAGGTTTCATTATGGGGGAATCACTAAAAGGATTCATTTGTCTTTTTTGTTCTTTTTTTTTTTTTTCCTGCTTTATAAGATGCTTCATCTTTGGGGCATCACAAAGTTAAGTGGGAACCAGGACTAACCACAATGTTTGATGACTTAGAGGATGTTTACAGATCATCTTCCCATCTAAACTAATTATTTCTGACTACACACAAATTTGAGTTCAGCTTTTTTTTTTTTTTGTTTTTCCTCTTTACATTCCTACACAAAAGCCTTTGTTCCTTTGTAATGGTATAGACCTGCCTGTATCCTCTGCTTACACATGACCTTGAAGACAAACTCTACTCACCAAAGTTCAGTAAGATCAGAGCAGACCAGGACCAGACCTTAAGGCAGATGCTGTCCGAGCAAAAATAATTAAGAAAAAAGGAAGCCAAATCAAGACAGAGGAAATGTCATGCCTAAGGATTTATTTTTACCTGTAAATTGGGGGATTTCTGTACTTTCTGTGTTTTCTATATGTGAGCAATCATTGTGTAATTATCACCACTACCTCTGACAACTGATGATTTTGTTCCAGCTCTCAGACCCCAAAGATTCTCTCTGGGAAATGGTTCTTCTTTGTCACTTTCCACTTTTGTCACTTCATTAAACCCACAACCAACGGCCTCACACAAGATATGTTCAGAGGTAGTTGTTGTAACTTTTAAATATTGTGATAAAACCTCGATGGCGATGTTTCGTGGTATGAGCTTTTCACCATTTACCAGAATCTGTCTGTAGTTTTATACAGGTGCTGTTCAAGACTGTGGTGTATGTGCTGTGCACACTTAAATGCGTAATAAATGATACACGTTTACAATGCATGACACCCTGGTGTTGATTTTAGCTCTTTATAAGGGAACGTATCCTGCAATGAAAGACAGGAAAAAAAAAAATGCTATTTCCCTTTCCCAAAGCCCAAGGAGTCTTTGTGCCTTTGCCAGCTACTTCACGACTGACAGCCTGGATTTCTTACTCAGCTAAAGTTCCCCCTGCCAGAGCTGGAAATGGTCCAGGAAAGCCCAGCTCCACGGGCTCAGTAACAGATATGCACACTTGCGTCTGCCACATGCTGCTGTCCTGACTTGTATTATTTCCCTGGTTATTCATGATGGCAGCTTCTCCTGCAGCATCTAAAATTAACGGCCAGGGGCACAAATCAGCTTTGGGGTTTGTGTTGCTGGCTGTTAACACTACAGACAAACCTGACTGCCTGGTCTGGGCTTTAATGAGTGCTGCTGGCTCGCTCTGTGGAGTGTGACCACACTGATGCAAGAGACTGCAGGATCACCTGTTTGGTTTGAGACAGGCTCTTTTTGCAATTAGTGATTACCCCTAGTACAGGTGTGTGGAAATATGAAGTGCTGTGTAGCACACCACAGGGCAAGATCAGGAAAAGTTTCATCACTGAAAGAGTGGTTAAAGCTCCACAGGGAAGTGGTGGAGTCACTGTCCCTGAAAATGTTCAAAAAAATGAGTGGATGTGGCACTTTGTGACATGGTTTAGTGGGCATGCTGGTGTCTGGTCAAAGGGTGGACTTGATGATCTTGGAGGTCTTTTCCAACCTTAATGATCCTGTGATTCTTTGGCACGACTTTTATTGATAAATGCTCATACATGCACTTGTACACACGTGCACACACTGTGCCCAAGCCCTGTGCTTTCAGTTCTACCCCTTTCCTACAATTAGGGAGGGGGCACTTAATAGGAATGACAATATTCTGGTCTGATTTTCCACACCTTGACAGCAAAGGGAGTTTTTCCAGCTAAGGGTGGGCCATACAAAACAAAAATCCAGACCCCAAAATAGAGGCTTCTCCACTTAATTTTCCACTGAGTGATGCTCTTTTTTTCTATTCCTAGAAAAGGGAAGGCGATAGATGAGCTGGGAATGTCCAAGTGCCCTCACTCTGAACAAGGACAGTTTCTCTCTAAAGTTGTATAGGCTCTATAAATACGAAGCACAGGTGGAGTTTTTATAACTGCACAAGTATAGCTGCAGCATATTTAATGCTGCTATGAATAGAGCCAGAATAAATAGGCATGCAGACATAATAATTTTTCATAATTAGCTTCTTTTGTTTACAATGTTGTAAAAAGAACAAACAAATTTATCACTGCCAGGACTTCCAAAATTATAACAAGAAGTTGTCGCCTGGGATGAAAATTTATTTCGGCCTCGGGAGACATGCAATTATAATTTCAAGATTGGAGATAAATCCTCAGGCTTGGCTTTTAGGAAGGTGAGATTTCAGAGCAGTAGCTTTGCAGGTTTGTAGGACCAAGAAGAGCACTGGTGCTGCACATGGGGTCCTACCCACAGAAAAATATAAAGGCCTCTTGCCACCACAGATGGAGCAGCTTGAGATGTCCCAGGGGACTGTAGAGAAACTCTCCTCCTCTGACATCACCCATTTTTTTGCTTCATTGCTAAGTCAACTTTCATAGAATCACAGAATGGTTTGGGTTGGAAGGAGTCTTAAAGTCCATCTAGTTCCAACCCCCCTGCCATGGGCAGGGGCACTTTCCACTAGATCAGGCTGCTCAAAGCCACATCCAGCCTGGCTTTTTGAACACTTCCAGGGATGAGCTTTCCTCACATTGCCTTTTGAGGTAGTAAAATAATTGCGTTAAAGGTGAAACTTAATTTTAACCCTCCAAAAAAAGAGTCTCTGATAGCTCACCTGGTTCAGCATTTCTGACATCACTGGGAGCATTGCCCTGCTCCAGCCGTGCCCAGTGTTCCTGCCATCTACCAAACATTCCTTACACAACCAAAAACCTTCCCTAAGGATGGAAAGGTTCTGCAAGCCAGGCACGTTTCCCTCCACCCAGGGATGATCCAGCCAGTGGGATAACCAGAGGAGGGGCAGTGCCAGCCTGGCCCTGCGCCGTGCCCTTGTTTGCCGGGGGAAGGATGGAGAGAAGGCTCCCAAGCCCCATCCCTCCTTTGCAGGCTTGCATGTTTTTAAATGGCCCGTGCTTAACATTTTCTGACTCATCTGTGACATCTCCCAAGTTGTCTGTGTCTAATCTGTGCTAATAAAAATCAGCATGACAAAACACTGCCCCGTGTATAAATAGCCGCAGGTTTCAGAGCGGTCACCGGGTTTATAGGGCCAGATTCGGTTGTTCACACTTTGCCACTTGGTTTCCACCACAGCCTGTTAACTGACCATGCAAATGGCCAATTAAAGACAGTCTGTTAAGGGCTGGGGAGGCTTTTGATAATGACTAGCAACCACTCCAGCGTGGAAGTTAAAAGGAATTCCCCGAAACACCGCAGCTCCCTTTATACGACACAAAGAATTGGTGTTTGGAAAACAGATTTTTAACGTGGAAAACCAAACCAACGAGAAAACCTCCACAAAACACCCCCCCCCCCGTTGTCCTTCCACTAAATAATCTAAAAATGGATGGATGGGGTAGTGCAAAATTGTAGTACCAAGCTGCTTTCAGCCAATACAACCTGCAAAAGGGGGGAACAGCACAATTTCAGCTTCCTGCGCCCAAGTCACGATTTACAGACTTCAGGCAGGAAATATTGCCCTAAACTGACTGGTTTAAAAATTGATTACTTGAAAATATCACCCAAGAAATGTCTACAGCCAGTCTCTTCAGGCAAACAATTTCTTAATATAAATATATACTAAATATGTTTTCTTTTAACATAAGTTTCAAGGCCAGGTTGGACGGGGCTTGGAGCAATCTGGGCTAGTGGAAGGTGTCCCTGCCCATGGCAGAGGAGTTGGAACCAGATAAGCTTTAAGGTTCATTCCACCCCAAACCATTCTATGATTCTGTATTAAAAAGAAACTGATTTGTTATGTCTATAGAACACACTGATTGTTTATTGATTTTTAAGACTCTTTATAGATGCTTACAAATGTATAAAATTCAAACAAATGTTTCTGAAAACCAGGGACGATTGTTTTTACCTTTTTGCAAGCATGCCAAAAAATGGTGCATGCCCTTTTGGGCACGGTACTAGCAGATATGTCTTCTCCATGCTAAAGACACACTGAATTCTGAGAACCATTTCTCAGCAAAATCTAATACTGCTGATGGACCTGCAACCTGAACAGGCCTGTGCTGGGAGTGAAGCAAGTAAGTAAAATGAAGGCAGAACTTGATAAAAGGTTCCCTCTGTGATTTGCTACAGAGGCAGAAATTAGATAGTGAATGGAATGTTTTTGAGGAGAAAATAGTTCAGTGCCCTGCTGCAGAATCAGATGTTGGCGTCACCTCTGCCAACAGGGCAGATGTCAGTGACATGGTGCAATAAGTGGTCGTTGAATCATAGAATTGTGGAATGGTTTGGGTTGGAAGGGGCCTTAAAGATCATCCGGTTCCAACCCCATGCCACGGGCAGGGACACCTTCCACTAGCCCAGGTTGCTCCAAGCCCTGTCCAACCTGGCCTTGGACACTTCCAGGGATGGGGCAGCCACAGCTTCTCTGGGCAGCCTGTGCCAGGGCCTCCCCACCCTCACAGGGAAGGATTTCTTCCCAATATCTAATCTAAACCTGCCCTCTTTCCGTTTAAAGCCATTCCCCCTGGTCCTATGCATGTCCCTGTCTGAAGTTCCTCTCTCCTGTAGTGCCTCAAAGTACTGGAAGGAGCTCTCAGGTCTCCCTGGAGCCTTCTTTTCTCCAGGCTGAACAACCCCAAGGTCCAGCCCTTCCCTCCTGAATACCCACCAAGACACTATGAAGAGTGGTGAAGATGATGAGCCCCCAAAACATCCCTCAGCTGCAGCTGTGTGGTGGATATAAATGCCAGGTAATGACAAGCACTCTGAAATACCATGACAGGAAGCTTTGAACCTGGACAGTTTACATTAATTCAGCTTTTTGACACTAATATCTCTGTGCTTCAGCTCCTTGTTTTCAAGTTGTTATAAACAGTGTTCAAAATATATCCATTAATATATTCAAAATTTGTGAGACAGGGATTCTGGGTTTGTGAGAATGTGGGGTCAGTCTGCTGTATGAAACCAAAATTCTCATTTACTGAACACCCTCTGTACTGGGCACAGAAAGGGGCAGGACTCCTGACAAAAAAGGCGGTTCATGACCAGATTTTAGCTACAAAGGTGGGTTTAATTCAGTTTTTCTTAAATTCTGAGTGTTGGGTTGACCTTGGGTACCTTCTAGTGTCACTGTGTGTGTGTACATGCAATTACATTTTATTACTAATCATAGTATTTTATTGTGGGTAAATATAGAACTACTCATTCCCTGTGACTCCTCAGGCTGTGTTGACCTTCGCTATCGTTCATTCACACTACTTCTTATAGGTTAAAGAAAGTGATTTAGTGATGTTTGTACCAATTAACATATTCCAGATTCAAATTGGTTGCTAATCAGGTTACCTCTGAAGTACAAATCAGATCTTTATCAGCTTAAAGGTGTTTGGCAAGTGTCAAAGCCACTTGGTAAAACTTGGTGGTTTCTGGGGAGCTACTATTTACATACATTTTCATTATCTCTGCAGCTACATCTGTTTGCTTCCAGTGCCTTCAAGAAAGGTGTTTGTAGTGCTGGCTGGGGCCAATACAGCTGTTTAATGTCACCGAGGTGCTTGTGAGAAGAAAGGGAGTCCCACCTGCAGGATGAGCATCCCTTAGGGACGGGACAGACCCCAATCTTGTGGGGATCTTGTTAAAGAAGTTCAGAAGAAATGTCCAGCCGTGCACCTCCGGCTGCCCAGCAGGCTCCAGAGCTCATCCACGAGGAACATTTTGGAGCTTTTGCTGGACAAACCTCTTACAAGCTCTTTCTCTTGGCCAGATGGGAAGTGGGTCCCCGCTCTGATCCCTGCCCAGGGAAGGGGTTGCCCAGGGAGGGGGTTGCCCAGGGAGGGGGTTGCCCAGGCTGGCTCACAGCAGCCCGTGGCCGAGCAGGGCAAGGGGATGGGTGCCCTACACAGGGCTCCTGCCTCCCAAGCCAAGGCTGCTCCAGTGCCTCCCCATGCCCACCATCAGCACTGAAACCCAGCACCAGAGTGACTGTGGCTCCTCTGCAAGCCCCGTCCTGGTCCTCCAGCGGGACAATCAGTGGGCACCGTCTGGGGGTGAGCACCACTGCTCTGCCAGGCCTGGGCACCCCTCTGCTCTCCCTCCTGGAGGGACACCACTCCACTCCGACCAGCAGAGCGGCTCCTCATCACCTGGTGAGGGAAGGGCACGTTCCAGCCCCGCAGCGCTCGCCCTCCATCCCGAATCCCGCTCCGAGGAGCCCTGATGCCGCTGGGAGGCAGGAGCCGGGCCGCGAGGAGCTGCTTACACATTAACCCGGGCAGTTAGCTCACTATCTCACCTGTGCGCTCTCACTCTGGAGCCAGAGCGCCTTTGTGCCGGCGCCTTTCCTGCCGGCGAGCTCCGAGATAAGCGGGCTGATCCCTGCGGGGCACGAGCGCTGGATCCCGGAGGTTACTGCCGAGCGACGACCCCGGGATCGGCCGTGCCTGCACGGATAGGCGAGGAACGACCTGCCAACAGCCTTAACTTCGGCTGCTGTTTATTACACCTTTTCCACAGCCCCAGAGGAAAATTACCGCGGTTGCTTTTCCCCCGTGGTTTTGACCTTCCTCCTCTGCCAGGGCAGGGTGACTGGCACTGCCTTTCCCCACGGAGCCCTGCCTGTGCCCAGCTTCCTCCTCGCAGGCTTCTGTCCAGAAATATCCCCCATCCAAGCCAGCACCCTTCCTCCTTCCACATCATCCTGTCGTGGCGCCTTTTCATGCTCCTTTTTTGGTTTTCTACTGCCTTTTCTGATGTTTTTCTGGTAGCGTTACCTTCGATCACCCTCCCTTTCTCTCCCGCTTTTTCTACTCTTTTCTTCCTCTCCCACTTTTTATACCCTTTTTCTTTCCCTTGAGGCCTTTCAACAGATTTTATTCTGCTGACCTTATGCATCGTGTTAAGGCCAAAACCACTCCAGGTTTAACCAAGGCCTGAGCCCGCTGGCACAGGTCACAAGAGCAGTGATGCAAACCCTGCCAACGTGGACGTGACTGGTGCTATTATCTGACCCTGTGACTCAGATTTGCTCCTGCAGATGTTAATATGCCTGGACTACCTCCTATGCTCTTGTCAGGGTGGGTTTATTGTCGCAGAATCACAGGATCATAGAATGGTTTTGGTTAGAAGGGACCTTTAAGAGGTCATCTAGTCCAACCCCCCCCTGCAATAAGCAGGGACATCTTCGACTAGATCAGGTTCCTCAAGGCCCTGTCCAACCAGATCTTGAATGATTCCAGGGATAGGGCACCTACAGCCTCTCTGGGTAACCTGTGCCACAGTTTCACCACCTTCATCATACAAAAAATTCTTCCTCATATCTAGTCTGGATCTACCCTCTCTGAGTTTAAAACTCTTACTGCTCTGGTCAGGATCTGCCCTTAGTTTACATCTTCATTAAGTTCAGCCTCCCTTTCAGCTCAGCACAGAACTTCTCACTTGCCTATGTTTTATTTTGGCCCACAGAGGACTTTCCCTCAGTCCTCTGCATTTTCTCTCCCCACGTCTGAGGGTTGGCCAAGCTCAGCCAGCGAAGAGTTCACCACATCCGGCTCGAGGAGCAAGGTGTACTAGTCACAGACCATAATGGAAAGAGAATTAGAACATCAAGTGTCTGTGCCAGCCAGAAAAGCATAAACCCCAGGTCCTTTGTTCTCTCTGATATGTTATCAGATATGATTCACTGGGTTGTATCTGTTTTTGCAATCATGGTGTGGGCATTTCAGCACAGGGGTTTTCAGCGTGCTTAGGATGGTCAAGGAAAAGCACTTAAGTATTTATAGAGCTATGCAAGTTCTAAATATAACCCTGATAGTCTTATGCCATGGAAAGAAGGTCTGCCCTGATGGAATAATGAAAGCAAAGGGTATTTTCGTTCAGAAGGATATCTCTCTAGATGGCCATCTCACGTGGCTTTGTGTTAAATAGTGATTGTGTTTGAAAGAATTTCATTGCAGAGACACTGCTGAAGTCAGGCCTATAAATGGAAACCCAAGAAATTACATAGTAAGATAAACTGGAGGTATTTGACCTCGATGGTCAGAAATTTAACATCTTCTGCAAATCTTTATTCTAGTAACACGAGTCACATCCAAGACAGTGATTTGTTTTAAATTAATTGTTGCTATCTATTTTTTCCTTTAAATACATATACATGTGCACTTATATATACATATATACAAAATTTAAACTATATGATAGGTATTATAGCCATAAAATACCATTGGCAAATAATTCATGGAGTTAATGTTTTAGATTAATGGTTAGTAAATAGCAAAGAATGTGTCATCACAGAATAAGGTACCCCAGATGATTATTCCTCAGGATGTACTAGATTAGGACTTATTCAGCAAATGCTATAATTTTGGAATACATTTTAGCCCAAAATACGGATTAAAGGACTAAACAAAAACACAAAGGTTATTTTGTGATGAAAGTCTATCAAAATGCTTCCTGAAGTTACAAATTCAGACATTTCATTTCAGTCTTGGGCTTCTACAGTTTTTATTATCAAATAAGTATCTCAATGGCAATGCTTGCATTAGAAATCAAACTGCAATTGCCACATTTCTGAACAAAGTCCTCCCATGCCTGAGCCACTCTAGGAGAATAATTACCATTTATCACTAGGATTTAATTTGGACCCTTTAAGCCTCGTCTTACTCTTAGTCACAGGTAACCAGCAAAACGAGGAACAAAAAAGAAGGATAGTTAATTTGTGAATAAAGGCTGAAAAATCAACAAAAACTTCTTCAGGTTGAAAAGGGTACAAGTCAGGTGAGAGCGAAGCAGTGACCTCGCAGGAGGAGGGAATCCATGTGCTTGGAAGCATATTCTGCACTATTAGTTTAAAGCTCAGTTTTTAAACAAGTTAATGCTCTTCTGCATAAAGATCAGAGAAAACAAATAAGGTGTAATAATTCAGTGCAGTCACTGAACAGCCCACACTGAATTAGAGATTAATAGTCACGACAATATTCTGCTGTAAGCACCTCGTGGCTCTTACAGAAGGGTGAACAGATGCAAAAACAGGGACTATATATGCATTTAATAAAAATTTGTATGTGTTCATGTGGGTACCAGAGCTGCAGATTGAAAACTAACATATTCCCTTCTCCTGGTGACAGAAATCTGAGGTTTCTGTCCGTTAGATTTTTGGAAGACGACACAGTATAAATTTGCATTTATTCGTTGTTTGCACTCTTCCACAGTTAATCAAGAAAAACATGGAAGCAAATATGCATCTGCTTGCCAGTTTGCTCTGATTGTATTCATAGGAGCATCAAACCTACTTTCCCTTTGCTCCTGTGGAAAATCCCACTGGCTGTGCAGGTTTGCCAGGGGCACAGTCGGGCACTCACCTGTACAGGTTGCTGAGTTAACAGAATTACCTTTACATGTGACCATCAATAAAAATATTTCTTTATGTTGGTGGTGGGAGTGCACTGAAGGATATATTCCAGATAAAAGGGAAGAGTGAATGAACTGGCAATCATAAACCCACACTTAGGGCAGACCCAGAACAGGTTTTTTATACGTTGTTCTGCTGAAGCATCACAGAAAATACAACAGCCACAGCTCTACAAATACGTCTGTAAACATAGATAAATGGACTTAAAAATACCTCTGCTAGCTATCAACATGTATTCATTATTTTACCATTCATGGGGATCTATGAAATTTCAGTGAAGTTCACAATTTTGTTCAAAATGGTGAAACTAGAAGCAAATCCACCCAACTATTTTGTTAAAAAGTAGTTAAAATCAGTCAATACTAGTTCATTTAATATTTGACAAAAGCACTTAAAAAAATCGAGCTATTGTAGAAGTCAGTTTAATAATAAACAACTTCGGGGTATCTTTGAGGCTTTCCCATAAATTTTATGTGACTAAAATCTGCTTCTAATTTAATGGAAATGATCAGAAAGTCTAATATAGCTTTTAAGAAAAGAGGGCCACAGCAGTGTTGGTAATAAAATGATGTGCAACAAAGAATAACTTGTGGTAAAAATGCTCTTTTTTTTTTTTTTCCCCTGCTAAGGAGATTACAAGGTTATAATTTGTAAAATAAGCATATTCCCATTAATTAAATTAAAGAGTTGGGCTGCATAAGCAAATATCAATCACAGGAGAGAGAAAGAGAGAGAGGGAGAGGGATGCTGAGTTTCACACATAATTTGTTTCTGGCTACTTAGCAGGGCTATGACAGACATTTGCTAAGTAGAAAGCAAACATTTACTATTTAATTCTCCTTTCCAGCCAACACCTAAAAGCCTCTATTAGCAAAAGCTGCCTCCTTTGTCAGAGAGAACGGTTTGCTGTGAAAATTTTTTTCCTGTGATGGCTTTAGAAGAGCATTTGCTGCTAATTAAAGGTGTATCAGCACCGACTGAGTAACAAGGGGAGAGTTTTAGGCTTCATAAATGTGTGTTTTGTGTTGCAGCCCCGATTCGGGCGTGCTGAGGTGAGTAGGGAAGTTTTCTGTTGGCTTCAGTGAAAAGTCAATCCCTGAATCAGGTGCTGGTAAGGAAATACACCCAACATGGGTCCTGTCCCACGTGTCCTGAATATGTTTACCCGTTTCAGTCCCAAAAAATCAGTGCAAGCCTCTCAGAGGTGCACGATGGGTGTCTGTAGAGAGCTTGGAAAAGTCTTCCCCGCTCTGCCTGAAGCTGCCAAGGTAAATGGCACTCCCTGGTCTCCAAGGAGGAATGGTTTTGCCTCAGGGGTGTAAGATCTATGGCAAAACAAGCCATACGTTCCCCAAGGAAGGGGGGCAACTCCCCTTTGGGATTCGTGCCTGCACACCCCACTCATGCCCGTGCCTAAAACTTGCAGCTTCAGCGACCGGCGCTCAACAAGGAGCCTTGTCTTGGGGAGGCATTAATGCAGTTCTGTTAAATGTCAGCTCCAAACTGGAGCAGCCCAAAACAAAGCAGGAGGAATGCTGTGTCATGGCATGGGCTGCGAGCTGGCAGGGCACCCCGAGGACAACAAAGCCACTTTAGCTGGAGTTTTGCAGGAATGTGTTCCTGGGGAGGAGAAGGGGAGGGAGGACCAATGGACTTGGACGGGGACCGGCTGTTTGGAAAGCTGCCTTAAGATGCAGCATTATCTTGTGCCTCATGTTTCAGAAATTAAAAGAGAAAATGGGAGGTTCCTTAATTTATGTGTTTATTAAAAAAAAAAAAAATGCAATGGGTGAACAGTGTAAAAAAACTATTAAAAGTATTACTTAGGTGGAGGTTTTAGACCACGCTGAGTACCACAGAGAGATGAGCTGATGAATTGCTGCTACACATTTTGCCAGTTTGGTCTAAAAGCTTTCTGTAAATAATGTTTTAATTGTGTAAGTGTCCATCCATTGGATTTTCTTTTTTTTTTTTTCTGTCCTGGGGCAAATCCACCAGGGTAGTTACCCACGCTGCTATTGATCCAAGGGTATCAGAGCTTAGATGAGCTCAAATATGGGCCCATTGAACTGATAACTGGGATATGAAACTCAGTACTTACACCAGCCTTAGTATCAGAGGAAGGAAAGAGAGCAAATGTGTTACCTCTTTTCAAAAGGGCTCAAGAAAAGACCATTAAAACTAGAAATCAGTTAATAATCACTACTGGGTACCTTTTTCAAAACCATTATGGAAAAATGCGATTGCAACCTTCACTTCAAAAAGTCCCTCTAGGAAATATTGCCAAAGGTTGAAGAATATGTTCCTATTTATCTTGTTCTGTAGATACCTGTAGCCAACCACCACCAAACTGGCAGGACCCTGGACTAAACTCATCTTCAATCTGACTCATTCCATGCAAATCTCCCCAGATATACTTTTCCAGTTATGACAAAATATTTGAAGGATGTTAAACACCGTGGTTCTGGGTCCAACCAATCCCTAAATCAAATGGCTCAACCAACAAAAGACCCAGTTGGAAAGGAAGGAAGCTGTGAATTTGGAAAATCCTTGGTCTTTATGCCCTGTGGAGTAAACTCTTACGTTTAACACAGCAGTCTCGAAGCCCCAAAATTTCTTCCACTTACCTGGAAGACACAACCAACTCTCTAAATCAAACAGCTTCTCAAATGCAGTGGTATTTTTTTCCAAGTATTTCAAAAAGCAGTGATGGTTCCTCCCATTTCTGGGTGAGAACATGCATATTTGGTTTTGAGCTGTGGCACAAAGAAGTTTTCCACAGGCATTGCTTCCACACAGCAGTATTTGAATGATGGTGACATTTTGTCACTTCTTGTATGGTCTTAAGTTGAATTTAGAGGTAAAAGGTAATTCAACACCAGGCTAGAGAGGCTGAAATTAGTAAGACTTATGTCCAAACTGAGCTCTGATGTCAAAGGAAATGTCCAAACATTTCCTTTGATGGTCAGGACATCCTCAGCTCTTTCATGGTGGGATGGGGGCACTTGGCACCATAGCAAAGCCTTCACTGGGGCCTGAATCAGCTTCCAAGAAGAAATGCTGGTCCCTGGCCATTCCTGTGGCAACACTGTGAAGTCTGTGGGGCCAGATTGCTTATTCTTTGAAGGTGAGTAAAAAAGAAAATGAATTAAACAATCTCCAAAGCAAGTTAATAACGTACAATTTGAAGAAAGCTACGGAAGGGGAAAAAAAAAGGGTGGCATTTGTAAGTGATGTGCACCCCTCTGACCTTTTGTGGAGCCAGCTGGGAGGCAGAGCTGGGATGTCTGTTTGTAGCAAGGTGTGCAGGCTTCCAGATGTGCAAGTGCAAAGCCTGCAGACATCAAAAGGACTAACCTTCAAAACCATTACCTGAACACCACCTTTTATGCATTTCAAAGGGAAAGCAGCTGAACTTTCCCCTGTAATCACTATCTTGCAACACCCCTTTAATGAACCAGCCAGTCCAGGATCCCTGTGTCAGCCAAATGAAGAAGGTGCTGGCATCCCATTTTCTTCTCCTAGGACTCCTGTGGCCAGGATTCCTCACAGCTCTGCTGTTCATGTGGGGGATTGAACAGCATTATCCAGCAGTGTGAAGTGGGAAAAGACAGAGCCAGAAAAGCTGCTGAGGGGTATGGTGGGCAAAGCTGTGGGGGCAAATTGGAAATGCTGGAAGAAGGCCAGTGCTGAAGTCTCCAAAGAAGGGGAAACGAGCTGATAAACCGTCATGCATTTGAGAAACCAACTGCATTTGGTGTTTTGTAGTTTGGTGACTTTGCTTTCTGGGGCTTAAGAAGTCACCACTTAGCTCAGGGTGGTTGAATGTGCCACCCCAGCGACAAATGGGACCTTGTGAAGTGCCCACTGAGAGTTGATTACACTGACTAATTAATTAAGCCGTGATTGCTTGTGCAACAGTAGTCAGTGGACACTTTGTAATACGAATCCAGGGTTTGTGATTGGCACCTGTTTCAAAGAGAAAAACTGCTGAAATTTCTGTATTTAGGATGTGCACATACATGGTATTTCCCTTCCTTCTGGACAGGTGGATCCCTTATTCATACCCTGCATTTCTGCCTGGGGTGAGTAACCTGCATGTTCAGAAATGGCTCAGAGCTGTGCTTCTGAAGTGTTCCTGATTAACCATCCACACAAACAATATCTTTCCTCCACAGTGTGCACAGAAAATGACTTGGTGGTTACATTTGTAGTGGTCAATAATTCAGTGGATTAAAAAATCTGAATGGATATCTCTAGATCACTTTATCCATCTCTTCCTTTCTTACATTACTGCAGCAGACAATAAAGAAGGGACAGAGGGTTTCTGTAGACAGGAGGTTTAAGACCCATGGGAGCCTTAACAAAACCCACATGAGGTTTAACAAAACTATTAAGAAATGTTCTTGTCCTGTGGTACCGTGGATGAGAAAATAATTTCCGAATTAACTCCTACTTGCTCCATTGCATTCCAGATAGGAGGTTCATTCCTTAAACTCTGATCTTATCTCCCATAGTACCAGAAAAAAAAAAAAATCCCCAAACTTTGAGCCACCTGCCCACAATATTCCTGAGATATGTAACCTGCCTCATTTCCCCGTTAAGACTTTGTGCAGTTTGCAATTTTATGGCTGGGAAAAATGCAATTTTTCCAAAAGGAAACTCAGAGGGTTTTTTTCCACAGTCTTCTTCTCTTTCAATCCATGTTTTGTGAATTTTTACCAGAAGCCTGCTTTGCATCACTACCTTGATTGCTTTCCCACCAGTAAATAAGAAGACAGTGATAATCCCCTCCGTAATTCCTTAGACCTACACTTCAGAAACTTGAGAACAAGGAGGTAGAAATCACCTTGTAAACAGGTATCAGCCCACATCAAGAGGAGGGAGACTGATATAAAAGCTCAGGTGCAAGAATTCACCACAGTTTGGTTCACACTCCTCACTCCATCAGCCTAAGCTGGAAGGACAGGGAGCTGGGATATGAAGGACAGAGTCAAAGCATCTGAAGTGCATAATAAAACATCACCACGTTTTCTGCTGAGCAAATAAGTGAAATCTGCAGTAGAGTTGGTCAGATGCCATGTCAAGATTTGGAATTGCTGGAACATGCACAGAAAAAAAATATTTATTTAAAAAAACCCCAGAAAATGGTATGAATATCCCGAACTGTCCCATAATTGTCCCTGGGTGCTGAGGACCCACACTGGACATTGTTCAAGGGAGCTGCTTCAGGTAAAGTCTAATCAGATGCCATGGACTGAATGGCCATGAGCACGTCAGGGCACTTCACTGAGCACATATCCAGGCTTGGCTTATTCCAAATGCTCTGATACTGATTACTCCTAAAGGCAAACTGAAGCTTAGCAAGGAGGGACATCAGTTTTCCCTCAAACCACTTACCCTGACTCAAGCTTAAATGCTGCCATAAACAGAGCCTTTTTTCACTGAACACACACACACACAGAGATCTAGTAATTTGAATTTATTTTCTTCTAAATCACCACAGTTAATGGAAGGTGGGGTTTACAGATATGTACAACTCCAGACAGAAGGTGCACCTGAAAAGACACAGGTGGGCTAAAACTCATTCAGCCACCTGCTCCTCTTCCCTACCACCAAACCTTCCAGACCAAGGCGAGATACCTTCATTTTCCTGTGGCATCCTCGCCCTCACAACCAGCCTCGATGCTGAAAGACTGAATTTTGCTTCCCACTGGAAGAAGACAGGATGCCAAGGTCACCTGAGCATATCACCGGGGTCAGGGCACCCTCCCTCTGCCAAGGAGCAGCATCTGTGTGCTCTGGGGAAGATGCTCACAGGCACAGCAGCTCTCCTCCCACCCTGGGCTCCAAGGAAAGCCCTGCAAAACAAAATCACTGTCAGTCTTCTCAGGGTATTTCTAGTTTCTTTGCTTTTACTCAGCTTGATTTATGACATGAGTGCCACAGAGTTGACCCAGTTTCCACCGGGCCGTGGGGTAACATCCCGCAGTCACTCACACGAGCAGCTCAGAGGAAGGAGTCAACCCCCTCCTACCTCTGAGGATCAGTCCTGGGAAACAAAATATTTCCCATTTTTAGTCCTTGTCTTCTATTTTTTAACTAGCACCGTCACGAGTAATAAAACCAGTTTACATTTTTGTCTACATTTATCTGGGGAGGTGGCTACAGGCCTTTCGTAGCTCAGCATTTTATCAATCTGATAAAATACATAAGTTTTAAGAACTCCTTGCAAACTATGGGAAGAGGAAATGTTTAGCTCCATACGAGCAGCCACTGCTCATAAACAAGCCCACAGAAGCCTATTTAAAGAACAATTTGGACAATGTGTGTCATATTAGGAAAAGGAAGCACTGAAGAATCAACTGGAATATACACAGCAGGAAAAAGTAAACGCATTAAGTGGCTTTAATGTGGATAAAAATGGTGGTGCACGGAGAAATTCTGCTTCAGAAAGGTCATTCATTTGCCTCTGCATTCCTTCGCCACATTTACATGCTGCTGGCTGGATTCGTCAAAGGTCTTCATTCTTCCCTCTTGGCATGCATGAAACAATCACTTTCAGATATAATGACCTAATTACTCAAACAAGACAAATGAAGAAAAAAAAAAAAGGCAGCTATTTACTTCAGATGTTTGCATTTAGCAGCTCTTCAGAGAAGAGATTTAGAGATCTTGTAGGACATGTTTAAAGCTTGAGAGCCAGAATCATCTAGCAGGGGGTGTTTTGATGACTACACTGCCAATGATTCCCTTCCATCGTGACTCAGCCTGTCCCAACTTAAACTCCTCTCCCTGTGGACCAGGTGAACATGAACAGCTGCAGAATAAGGATGTTTTCATCACATTTCTTCCCCAGTTTCCCTGTGCTCAAGCCCAGCTTATCCTGCATATGCCCAGTGCCAGCCTGGGGGCATTTGTTGACACCTGAGCTTCTACACGACCTCTACACAACCAAAACTTACCTTTAGGGGTAATTCCTGCTCCCTCTGTAGCCTTTTTCTACTGCCTGAGCAGCACAAAAGTCAGATGTAACACGGGAAAACTTTAGACTGAATCTTTCCAAATGAGTGCATAACCAGGGTGATTTATTATTCAGATTCACTGTGTCTGAAATGAGAAGTGGTTCAAAGGGTGGCTCATTTTGTTTTTTCTTTATTTTGTGTTGTTCTGTAGGATGGCACAGTAGTAATGATGTAATCACTACCAGTAAATGTCCCAGTCAGGACACGACTCAGCACTCTCATTATTGCAGAAAAAAGAGATACTGGTTTTATTATGATGCTTATCAGTGCTCTGTCATATCCATAACCATATAAATTGTCTCAATTAAAAAGAGTCGATTCCAGGGACAAGAACCAGGTATGAACTTTTGAGCCTCCCTGCACTTTCCCCTACAGAGATGCACTTTATTTGACATCTCAGCACCTCTGCACTGTGGAATATGCACCCAGTGTTAGGAAATGCTCCCAGATATTACACAGCAGTTTGCTTGAGCCTGTTCTATTCAATATACACCGTTATAGAAAGATCCAGCTCATTTCCTAATTACTAAGCATTTCACACTGGATGGCAAATGAAAGGTTTAAGCCCCAGTGAGATCGTGCATGTCTGACCCACGAATAATTGTTTGACATCAGAAGGTTTATTATCTCCTAGCAGGAATGAGAAGCATATTTCTTAATAGGTTGCCCACCCTGGGCAGTGCAAGCCTTCCTTTGAAGAGTGTCTCTATGGTAATTGATGTTAATGAGCAGCAAGCCAAGGAGAAACACTGGGTCACCAGGTAGGAAGCCCCCCAAGAGATAATCTAATTACTCTCCAAAACAAATTACTTTCAACCAAAACAAATTACTTTCAATCACTCTGCAGCAGATAAGATCAGTGGAGGGAGCTCAAAGCTGATGACAGCTGGAGACTGAGGCTTCACGAGTTTATGGATTGATCGCTTTTCTCTTTGGTCCGTTTTGTTGAATGACAATGGAGTGACAGAAAACTGGAGCCAAGGACTGAGCTCCCTTTCATTTCATTCAGATGAATGCGGAGGACCTGCCAACTCCAGGCTCTTTGCTGTGTGGCTCATTGATCTAAAATTGGAAAAGCTGTAGCCCTGCATGTTCCCAGCCGTCAAGGGGGGCAAAGCTCTCGAGGAATAAATGTGCAGGCTGGGGGACTAGAGAATCCACTCATTGTGCATCGTTGTGCTAGAAAGGGAAAACATCCTCATCTCTTTGTGCATGCACAGAACACGTGAGGCAAAATGGAGCCTCCATTCTTATGAGGCCTTAATGGGACCAAAATATAAATATTAAATTGACACCCTAATAATTTGCTACCAACAATTTGTTGCCAAATGTCTGACTGTTCCCATGGAAGGCAAAATTGGGCCTTGGCTCCTTTTCTTAACAAAATATTAAATACATTATTCTGATCATTAACTTCCTATTATATATTAATATGTAATATTAATTAATATTTCATGTGGTGAAGTCAGACTGAAATACAAGGTACCCATGATGAACCATTGAGCAAATAGCAAAATCTGCTTCAGTGCACAGTGGTGACTGGACATCCTAACTGGAAAACCTCCTAATGGCAGGGCAGATGGGACTCAGGTAGCAAAGGGTTATAAATTACCAGCAAAAGCTGTAGTTGGTGTGTCTGTCGCTACCTTTCTCAGGAAACCAAGAGTTGAAGTGCAGCTCTAATGGAAATGTAAGTCAGGCACTTGGTGTGAATGGTTAATCAGCGGGGTTTTATATCACTGCTGTTTGCCATGATGGTGCAAAGGGTTGTCCTTGCTGTCTCTGTGTGTGTTTGAGGGAAAAGTAAATTTAGAGTTTATGTTTTTTTGAGAATGGGTTGCTGGTATTGCCCCTGCAGCCATAACTTGGAAGGGTTTGTGCAGGGCCCATTCACAGTTCTGTTGCTCTTTATGTCATTAGTATTGGCTAGTTCCTTCTATTATATTATGCAATCAGTGGCACATCTGCCCAACTGAGCCCAAACCACACTGATGGTGATGCATGTCCTGTTAGTCAAGAGAGTGGAAAAAGGGCAAAAGCAGCTCTTCAGCAGAGTGAGGCTGCAGTGGCAGCCATCAGCAGCTGTTTTGGGGTAGGTTTATCTGCCAGAGACCTCTGACAAAGAGCAATAGAGGGGTCTCAGGAAGCCTTTGCTGTTGATTGAAACCTTGGTGCCCACACAGGGCTATGCCCTGCTCAGGAAATAGTCTGAAACAGTTTAAATTCTGAATTAATTGTGGCAGGGTTTGTGTGTGTGTGACTGTCTTCACAATTCCCCTTGCAAAATAAGTGCCTGGATCAAGAGATCCATGTTCCAGAGTATATAAACTGCAGGCTGATCCATGTGAAAGAGGCACCAGGACTCCACTTTTTCATCCTCAGCTCTTTTGGTCTGCTTGGCTCACTTCAGGAACTGAGGTGTCCCAGCCTCTGGTCATGCAAGGATCTTCCTGGTGCCTCCAGCCATGAAAGAGCCAGAGGCAATGTGGCTCTCACTTTTGGCCTGTAATGTTTAAGGAATTTAGTTTCCAGGAAACTGAAAAAAAAGAAAAAAATAAAAAATTGAAGACACGTTTAACGTAAAAACTATTCAGGATTAAAGATGGTAAAATAGAATCATTCTGACCATTATATGTCTGATCACAGTTGTGAATATGCATTTAAAAAATCTTGAGTTTAATTCTGCGTCTTACATCAAGTCAAGGTACATAACACACAATAACCAGATAATGGGGGATTTTACATTCTGTTTAGTGTTAGCCATGACGTTTAGATAGATACTTTATTATACTGCAGGTATTTCATTTTACTTTTCAGTGATGCTTCAGATTTTATCTCATGCTGAAACAAGTTATTTAACGAATCTGAGTTACTTTAGGAGCAAGACATCCATTGCCTACTCCTTTTCTCACTAGTCAGACGTGTAAAACCTAAGTAAACTTGAATTACTTTCTAAAGACCATCCAGGCTCTTTCCATGCTGATTTGTTCTGCTTCTCTTACTTTCAAATGGCCTTTTAATTGGCCATTAAACTAGGAAATTATGGCTGATTAGGATCAATCCAAATGCGATGTTTTGGATGGACCGGCTATTTGAATACCATTCTTTTAGATCCCGTGTTACTTCTGCTTTGTCAAGTAAAGGTCACTTCTAGCTGCACTGGCAGGATGCTTCGGTGACCTTTGCCCTTCAATTCTTGACCCCAAACGTCCCACAGCCACGTTTCGTGGCAGCAAATGGGACTGGTTGCAACGAGGAACATCAGAGGGAGTTGCTCTGTTTCCCAATTCGTGGCAAATTGTTGCTCAGCTACTCCAAGGCTGTAGTTTGGGCTTCGTTTCAGCTGAAAATTGCTTCCCGTGGCCTCCAAGGAGAAGAACAGCTTGTTAACAATCTTCACCTCTTGCCTCTTGAGCAAAGTCACTGTAAAAACTCTCTACGTGGCTGCCACCCATGTTAAGGATCGAGCCTGGGTGTCCTCTGAAAAGGGAGGCAAGATACCAACGTGCTTTATTAAATCCAGGGGAAGCAACTCCGGGCGCTACACAGATTTTTGGAAAAGCTGCACGGCAGTTTTAGTTCTTCTGAGATAACTTCTCCAGGGTTTTAGGCCCAGAATATGGGCTGGAATGAAAGGTTAGATTTGTGTTGATTCAGATGAATCATTTTGCCCTCCAGAAGCTGAGGATACGTCTGTGTGCAAAGTGTTCTTAACAGCCTTAAATTATTAGGAAACTTTGTACTACGCTTTCGAGTTTACATCTGGTCAGACTGTTTCATAAAGAGCTTCATCACTCCAGGAAGTCCTTCCTGCAATGTCATCATAATCAAAGGTGGTGACAGGAGGTGAGCAAGCACTTGTAGGCTAAAGTTGATAATCATTTACATCTCTCTATCATTTTATACAGTTCTGTTGGTGGCTTGCAATTCCTAGTAGTGATAAGCAGCAGTGGAGCATGAAATAATAGTAAGAAAACTGTCATTCTTCCTTAAACTTCCATTTTACCTCTTTTACTCCACAACATGGTAAATTGTTGTGATGTGATCAGCACAGACGTCAGACTCATTTTTATCTGATATTGATCAAGTGTTCGAAGCCCAAATCAAAAAAAAACCCACAATTATCTACAGTGGAATATAACAGAAGTTCCCCAGACATCCATAACTCTTACCTTTCACATCCTTCAACCTTAACAAGGCTGAGAACTAACCTATATAGGGACAATCTGTCCCCATACAATCTGTCCCTAGGGGGTGGTCTGATTATTGGCATCACATAAGCCATAACAATTCTCCCAGTTTCTCAGTCAATCCTAACTGATTCTAGCTAAAATACCACTTAGATGGTCACAAGCATACTTAATACTTCTAGTGATATAATTTGTTATCATCTTCATGACTAAAAGACTTTGTGGTACCAGTTTTTCAACAGATCAGGATTATTATCACGGGTGCAGATGTATTTGAACAGGACCACAGCTCTGAGCATGCACTCTTGCAAGTTTGAAGCATTTGTGGTGTGTCTTCTTTTACTGGCTCGTTCTCTGTCTATTAAATGAGAAATATTTCCATTGAAGCTGGAATTTGTCATAAAGACAACATTATTTACTCACTGACAAGAAAATAATACAGGTAAATGCTCCCAGCTTACCATGTTTGACTGAGAAGTTGATGATCCAGAATTATCCTTTCTGAAAAAGGTTTCCTTCATGGTTTCCACAAACACATTGCATAAACAAAGTCCAGGGGCATTACTCCCTGGGTCAAGCTGGAAATGAGAATATAATCTGTTGGCAAGGAAACCTGCAATTATTCATTTCTGTTGCAGGATGAAGGTTTGCTCAAAAAATAATAAAAAACAACTTCTCTTGGTTTAAGTGTAAATAAGGTGCTGGAGAGCTACTGTACCAAATATGCTGCCATAAAATCAGTAAAGCTTCTTCTATACCAGAATTATAAAGGATTTCACAGCACAGAGAAAAGATGGGGTGGATGAAGTATTTCCAAAGTATGCAATAATGACTTGCAGCAATGAAAAAAACACGCATTTAGGCTATTTGAAGCTGATGGGAATTTTGTGGGCTCTAGAGTGGACTTAATCAGAAGGTATCATTTGACAGTGAAAGCCTGGAGCCAATTCCAGGCTAAGTATTTCTCCCCGGAATGCATTGGCTGAGAGCAATAGTTAAGAAAGCATTAGATAACAGAATGGTGAGAGATATTTGAAATTAGTTGCCTGGCTGTGTTCATGGGAAGGAACCAGCAGCAACACACACAACTACAAATTACAGTGGCAACAATCCCTCCAGCACGTCGACCTGTTTTAGCAGAGCAGTTCTGGGAGCAGAAGCCCCTCCGGAAGTCTGGACCGTTTGGAAAATCTTTAAGTATCTGATGCATTTGAATCCTACCGATTCACTGGGGACAAAGTCATGCCTGTGATATCAGGGGGGAGCCTCCACGAGTGCTCGTCCCACCGTATGACATCCTGTCAGTGGGCGCGCGCAGCGGGAGCTGTGGAATCTCAGTTCTGCGCTCATTCACAGCCCGGGGAGAAATATTGTCACCTCTCTGCCTCTTGGATTGCAGAAGCAGCTGGGAAGCAGAGCAGTCCCCTGACATATGGTGGAGCAACCTCTCCTTCTTAGGCAGGTTTTTTAACTTGTGCTGTGCTGATAAGGCTCTTTATAGAACGACCCCGTGCTCGAATAACTGCATATCGCAGGGTCCTGTGTCTTCACTTCTGCCTTCCCTCATTTGCCTGACATACTCTTCTCCACCAGAAGCAAGAGAAAGGGCTGGGCTGTCCTGCTGGCCCCCTGCCACGGGTAAAATAAAGCCTTTCTTTTCTCTGTCACTTCTGGGATGACATGCAGGAACTAGAGCAGAAATCAGAAACCAAAGGCATTAGCACTTACATCTCCAGCTCTGACTGGAGCCTTACTTCCCTCAGAGTATTCCCAGCCTCTGTCGTTCTCCCGCTGCTGACTTCAGATAAAAGGGGGAAAGACTTACAGATCTCTTCTCAAAAAGTAACACTGGATCACACTCATGTAACCCCTGCTACTAAATCTGCAGGAGATCCCGAAGATACCCCAAAGGAAGCAGAAACTCAGAAAATCTTCAAAGTTTCTGTGCTGTTTTCCCCTTCCTGCAATGACTTACACAACCAAAGCTTTCACTGTTATATTGTGAAGATATCCTGTGATTGAGAAAACTTCTCTCCATCCCAAACACATCTAGTTCATCACATTTTGACCCTCACTCAGTCTTGAGTGACATACCTATGTAATTTTTCCTTTGATCTCCACCACAGGGTAGCCTGCCATGACCACCTTCCACTCATGAGTGGCTTCATGCCCTGTTTCTAACCATTTTATTATGGCCATCTTCCTTGGTTTCCTTTCAGTTGGTTCCAATGGTGTTGCTGTCCAGTGAGGCAGAAGCTCTCTGTTATCTTTTTGGCGTGTTCCAGGATCTCTGGATGTTTGGCTTTTAAACATAGGTAATTATGTTCTTCCAAAACACATTCACTTCAGCTTCATTGTTACAGAAAGCTGAACTTTCTGTTCTACAGAAATTACATTGGGGCACTGAAAAGTGCAGTGGGAATAAATGATTCATTACAACAGGTGAAAATGCTTTTGCAATTGCGTACTCTTTGGTCAGGAGGTATTTTTGATCTGTAGGACTTTCCTCCGGGTTTTTGGTTGTTTTTCCTATCCACACAAAAGCAGAGAGTCCTAAACTACCAGGTTTCCTTGCTGCAGGCTCTGTTTCTGTAGGGAGCAGGTCCAGCACTGGAAGTGATGGTGTGAATTACCCTACAGTACATTTGTTCTGCAAATACATTGTTTTTCTGCATATACATTTGTAGGAACATGCAAAGAGATGTCTTTTTATTGAACTTTGGTAAAAGATGCCAATAAATGATAAAGTTCAGTGACACACAGGAACTGACATGAAAATCACACGTTGCAACTCTTGTTTTTTGGAAACAGGGACATTCATTACCCCATTTATCTCTAGCTAAAAACAAGGTACTGAATCTGAGTTAATAATCCAGGCTTTTTTTTTTTTTTTTTTACAGAGACAATAAAGAAATGAACATTTCTAGAGCATATTTAACCCATATCTCTTCAGCAGCTATTTTGTGATAAGAATAGTATGGTTTGGCCCAGTTGAATGCTTGCAGGCACTTACCTCTGTCAGGGACTACAGAGGAGCTTGGACGAATTATTTAGGTTGAAACCTTACTCTAACAAGAGAGGCAATTCCAAAAGAAATGGTTAAGTGCTCCATTTTCATTTTAGTTTCATTACACATGAACCTTTAAACATCAGTCCATGTAACATCACAACAGCAACAATGAAACTGATTTTTAAAAGCTCTCCATCAATCATTGGGAAATTCTCCTTTATAGCCAGCTCTTTCACTGATTTGAAACATCATTTAGTGCAAGTGATTTGTCCTTTCCACCTCAGTTTTTGATCTTCACAGAGGTGAATAAACAAGCTGCAAGCATCAACTCCTTGCTGCATGAGAGAAGTTTGACCTCTTGAAGAAGAAAACGAAAACTTATGATTATTATTCACCCTGTAGTATAGCAGAAGTAATAATCATAAAACAGCTTCTATTCACTGAGATGCACAGCAAAATGAAATAAAAAAGCCTTTCAGATTCATTTCAGACCATAACCTCTGTGTGTGTGGTGGGTGCTGGATACCTTGAAGAATGCCTGTGTAGTCAGGATGAGTTACATGCACAACTGCTGTGGGGCCCAGGGTGGCAGGGCAGGAACTGCCTTTGTAGCAGTCGTGTAATAACATTGCAGAATTCTGTAGAGGAAAAAAAGAATTAGGGACTTGGATGACTTAGTATTATTTACTGGGCTTATAATATTGTGAACTTCTGTGATGTATAAAAGGGCCGAATTTCTCAAATCAGCCCAGGACTTGGAGGATGCAGCAGGAGACACCTGAATGAGAAGTGGTCCTGATCTTTACTAGTTATTCCTCAACCATGCAGAGAAAACTGGGCTTCTTTTTGGGTGTGTCAAGCTGACCATCAAAACCACCCAAAGCTTATCAAAAGCAGCAGTTGCTTTTGAAATGATTGGTGAGATACAATCCCTTGTTCCAGTGAGTTTGTGATGCAAGACCCTGATCATTCAAACTCTGATTGATCAGTGTCCTTAGCTTCAGTTAAATACATCTTAAGCTGCACATGATGATAAGTGCAAGACATCATCCTGCAAGCCTCTGGGTTTTTTTGCATGATGTTGTCTCTGTGCACATCCTCACTGAGCTAAGGCTGCTCATCAAGAAAAGCTATTTGTGCGAATGTTTACAGGAGATACAAGTGTAGGGACAAAAGATTGAAAATGAACAAGTAGCAAAATATAAAAACAGTCTGTGGAAGCTGAATGAAACTTTGTTGTTTCAGGGAAGTTGCTGGGGACATGGGGTTATGCCTTGCTGAATTGTCATTTAATGTGTCTGGTGGGGTAAGGATTTTCTTTTGTCTTTATGAAATTACTCATTTTCTCTTTGGAGATCCGAGAAAATTCCTTTAATGCTGAGTTTGGATGGACAGCAGAAAAGCCAGCAGCAATCCCCTTAAACTTCCCTGGGATGCAAAAAGGGGTGGAAACCCCCAAAATGTG
>NW_021940711.1:957654-965916 GCF_001715985.3 Manacus vitellinus
TGGCAGCTGGCTGCCAGGCATACAAGCCCCGGGAGCACGGACTTGCCATAGCTTAGGTAGCTCCAAAGCGAAACAGGATTTCGAGAGGGGAAAGGGATGCTTTGCCACCGCCTCGTTTCTGCCCTGCTGTAACACCGCACCTGTGGGGCTCCAAGAGGTTGAGGGGTTAAGTGACCCACTGACACCACAGGTCATGCTTTGTCACTAAGTATATCAGCCAGCCATGGATATAAACTCGTTTTTAAAGGCACGTGGATACGTTGCCAGCTCTAGAATTTGAAGGTTAAGGTTCACATTCAGTCTGTACAGAAGCTGGAGTTTCAGAGAGCAGTGGCTTTTCATCATGCCACGGTAAAGATACAGCTTGATTCTGCTTTGATCACTCCAGAAAAATTTCTGCTGATTTCCATCAGGCAAGGACTTGGCCCACTCTCAAAACCTGCAGTATCTTTAATAAGAGCAATACTGATGTTTTTGGATGGGGATATAACACAGAATGGAGCCTTTCTTCCTTAATTTCCTTGCTTTTCTGAGGCTCAAATCAATCGATACCGTGATAAGGTGCACGGGTTCAGATGATATGGTAGGTCAATTATTAGCTTAATGTTTTAATGTATATCCAAACCAAAATATTCCATGAAAACAAAGCAGAGCCTGGGTCCTGCTCCCATTGGAGCTGCAGCTGGACTTTAGCAAACACAGAATTTTTAAAATAGCTTTCCTATAACACCCTTTGGAAGGCATATATTATACCTCGACTGAAAGTGCTTTTTGTGGTGTAAGAGTATTAAATGCAGGTCGGGTTTGGTTTTTTTTTCCTGAAAATACAGCAGCACACAGCCATGCTGTCACATCTGTATGTTGTGGACACCTGCTGTCACCTCTGTGCTCACAGCCCAGCCAGGCAGCTCTGCAGGCAATTCTTTTCCTTATCAGCTCAGGAGTGGAAGAACGAAAGGGCAAACTCGGTGTCTGGGGACTGAACCTGCACTCCTGAAACATGCCCTTTTTGAACACTGGAAAACTGATGACTAGGGTTGATTTTTTTGAGCGTGCTTCGTGCTGCAGTCAGTCAGGTTAGGGGAAATGGTGTACCTGCTGAATATACCGACATTCTATAAAAGCCTGCTGTAAAAAAAAAAAAAAAAGATCTGGAATTACTTAAAGTGTGTTTGGTACTTGTTTAAGAAATACACTAGAGACAATGGCAATGAAATGAGGAGGGAATTACATAGTTGAGACATGGGGGCTCAATCAATATCTGTTGTCTGTAATGTGCACTTCTTGAGCAAGAAGCTCTTTTATTTCATCATCCTTGTCAGTGAGGCTGAGCACTCACAGAAATAAAGGCAGCTACCAATTCAGCCATAAATCTGGGTTGTATACACACATTTCTAAGATATAATGTATAATTTCTAAGATAGAAGGATAAACATTGCGTAATCGTATTTGGAGAAAACACATTTTTCAAAATTAGTCAATTTGTTTGAAGAATGCTTTTAAAAGACAACCAAATGCACGTGCTTACTTGTACTCCATATAACTGAGGGTATTTGAGAAAGACCTGAAAGTATCAAACATGCTCTCTATTCAGACAGACAGAACATTCATGTAAGGACACTTCTATCACTGCAGACAGACATAATCAGCAATTCTCTTTTATTGACCACAAGTTCAATCACCTGCAGTGGCTGACCCTGAAATAGCACCAGAGCTGTAAGAAATGCAGTGCTTGTGTAAGGATCTGGAGAGGTCTGACCTGCTGATACAAAATCCTGATACACGTTTATTATATCTTATTTATATGTATGTATTACAGATATATAATATCTGCACAGGCTATTGCAAATGTAATTCTACAAATTCATGCCTAAGAAAATACATTCTTCTGTACAAAATCTTACCTCGTGCTGCTGTTAATCTGACAGTTCTCGCTGTAATGCGAAAATAACACTTTGTAAATGGGTCTTTTGTAATTGCAGTAAATTCTGAGTGGAAAAAAAAAAAAGACCAATCACCTTTTAGCATTGTTTTACTGATTGGCCATGCTGCCTTTCTACAGAGCTGATCCTGAAGCCCTTGCACAGGCAAATCTGTAACAGAGCTGGAGTTCTATACCCCAGGATTGTTGGATTAGGTCTCATGATTGCAGTTAAGTATTGTCAGCGATTAAGGACAGTTAATCTAGAGAGTAGTTAACCTGAGATTCTTTTTCCCAGTGCTCAGGACAGGCTAAGTGTGGTATCTGTGGAGAAGCACACATCCAGGATTCATGGCTTATTTAACGTGATGGACATGCGATAACTTCAGGAGTTCCGGATTAGGTCTTTTAATTGCTCTTGTCACTCAAACCGCGTTGTATGTGCAAAGTGGGGATCTCTAGTAGAATAGAATAGAACAGAATAGAATAGAATGGAGTATTTGAGTTGAAAGGACCATGCAGATATCAGCTCACCAGCGTGGATCCAGTGGGGCCTGCAAGGTGCACCAATTTGGGACAAGCCAGAGGGACCCTCCCTCTGAGAGCAGAGGTTGCACCAAGAATTTATATTGTGGTTGAGTACAGTGAGTCTGGTGGGTGTGTTTGTAATCCTCTTTACTCCTTGCTGTCCAGCTCAGGTATTCCACTGAGGACTGTTCCTTTGAGGAGGAGATCCGCCCAGACGGCTACAACGTGTACAGGTCCAAAAAACACGGAATATCGGTGTCCTTGAGTAGCGCCAAGCAAAGACAGCAGTTCAAGGGAAAAGATTTTCTCCCACTGTCTCATTTCTTGCCGATGATCAACACTGTGCCCATGGAGTCCACAGACTTTGGGGAATACGGGGATTACAGCCAGGCCTTTGAGCCAGAGGTGTATTCCTCGCCTCTGGAAACGGACAGCATGGACCCCTTTGGCATCAGCTCCAAACTGTCCCCGGTGAAGAGCCCCAGCTTCCAGAAATGACTCTGATCACACACAGGTTTTTACAGAAATGTTGCAGAGTACTTTTTTTAGCGTTTCATGTATGTAAAATTTGGAACTTTTTTGTACGGGGCCAGCCTTTTCCTTGCAATGTGTTGTGCCTGTGAGAGATGAGTGCCAAGAGGCTGTTCTGTAGCCTAAAGAACTGCCTATCCATAGTTTTGTTTGGAAAAGAAGGGTTAAAGGGGAAAAGCTTAGCAGCTTCACCAGAATTCCTCCATTACCACGGCGATGATAAAATAACTGTAATTTTTCGACAGCAACTTCATTTCCACATATGTTCCCCTGTTATTTCTGCTCATAGGAGCAAATGCAGAAAACTTTTTCCTCCTCAGAGACCTTAAAGACAAACATTTGGAACAAAACTCAATTAAGGAAAACCTAGCAGATGCAATTACATGAACTGGAATTTATGGTGTTTCTTGAAAGGCTGCTGACAGCATTCTGGGAAAAAACTTTCTATTGAAAGCATACTCCTGAAAAAAACCTCAAATCTGCTTGTATATTGTGCTTTTTCTTCCCTTAGGAAATAAGGGAAGAAAGGGGAAAAATTTCTTCCTTCCCTTATTGCTAAAGGGTAGTTGGGAAAACTCAATCTTTGATTTCTTTTGTAGGCTAATTTAAGTTCTCTGTGTCATCAGCATCATCCAGCAGAGAGCTCTCATTAAAATTAGCGAGAATTCAATGTGTGGTTGGATGGAAGAGTGCACAGAACTAACATTTACGTTCATCAGGTAGGGAATGAGCAGTTCAAATTAGTGTATAAATTAAGATTCTGTTGTATATAAGCATGTATGTCGTTAGCAAACGGAGAAGAACACTGGAGAAGGATAATGTATAGGTCAAATCAACTGCAAAATAGGTTTTTGTGCTTAACCTTTAACTATCACCAATCCTTTCAAGTCACTTCCAGGCTTGATTGAGCATCCCTGGGAATCTGTGGAGAGACAGTTTAGTGACTTAAATGCTGCAGAGCTGAGTCTGCCATGAAACTGCAGGAATGGGTTCTGGATGTCTCATGGCCAAGACACAGATGTCTGATGTCTTCAGTTCTGTTCTCCCTTTGAAGTGAAGGAATGACCAGGGTGAAACCAAAGAAAAAGCCCCCAAAAGTTAGAAGATGTTTCCAAAGGTTCCTTCTTTCCAAAGGTTCATTTATTAGAGATTTCTGTAGAAAAAAAAAAAAAAGAGCTCTACTGGAAATACTGGTGTTCTTCTGACCTAGCACTTCATTGCCAATGCAATATTTATAATTAATTTATTGAATTCATACGTCTGTTTATTTTGTTACTGTTATTTATGCTCAAGATTCTATTTATATACTCCTGAAAGTGAGTTTTTTAGTCGTAACAAATCTCGTGAAGTTTGGTAATCGTGAAATTTTAGCAGACGATAGCTTTTTAAATTTCTGTGCATTATCAGTAGCTGTATTGTGTACATTTGCAATAAAAAAAAAAAAAAAGAAAATCATCTTCAACACTGAAATCTTGCTGACTCTTTTGTCATCCCCTCGGTCTAGAGACTTCAAAGAGCTTCAGCAAACTGTGGTGTCTGTTCTTTGCAGCAGCCACAGTGAAGTTGGAATCCCTTGGGAAGGTGCTTGAGGCACAAGAGACAAGGGCATGGAGAGACAAAAGGGTTTTCCCAAAGTTAGGCAGCACTGCCAAGGCCACCACTAAACCACGTCCCTGAGTGCCACATCAACAGGTCCTTTAAATTCCTCCAGGCATGGGGACTCAACCACTTCCACGAGCAGCCTGTTTCAGTGCTTGTCCAAAAAATCCCGTGGATGGAAGGCTGCTCCCTCTTAAAACTGGGAACGACACTCACCAGTGCAAACGGGGAGAAAACTGGTTATTTTTGCCTGAAAAAGGCGTTGGTTTCTGGCAGGAAAAGAGACTGAATGCTTCTGTTTGGAGATGCTGTGAGTCACAGGAACTGCAGGTTTCTCAGCTGGCAAACATCTCCCATGGTGTTTCCCATTCCCCTTTTTGCTGAGCCACTGCCACACATCCGGATGGTTCCCACTCCTCATATATCAGGAGACCTACCCCTGATTTTCAGTTGTTTTGTTCCAAAAGTTTTCAGATTTGGGGCATTCTGTTTTTCTGTGTTTCACTTCCAGTTTTGGTTGAACATTAGATACCTTTCAAGCCTTTTGTTTTTGCAAAAAAAAAAAAAAAAAGAAAAACAAAAAAGAAAAAACCCAGAAAATAAAATAAAGTATATATGAACTTATAAAGTTTGGTCAACAAAAAATTCCACTTTTATTATTCTGCTAAAAAAAAAATTGCACAGATTTGATGGGAAATAAAGGAATTCAGAGGGTATACTGTATAATTTCACCAGTGAGAGATTCTGAAGTAGATATAACATTGTGAATATTGCTCAAGGGTGCAAAGACAAACAACCTTCAGTTTGCAAACATCATCTTGAGCTCTCTGGTGACTATTTGCTGACACCTTTGGCTTAACATCTTCCACCAGCAGCACAGTGTTTCTCACTACAACAGCATGGTTGGTTCAATATTTATTCAGACAGAGGGAAGAATGCCAAGGGCTGAATTACCCACACCACTTCCTGGAGCACTTCGGCTTTCCTTGGAGTTTTCCCATCCAAGCTCTGACCAAACCTGGCTGCTTTGCTTATAAAATCTGACAGGATCACAGCTTGAGGTGGGAGGATTGCTGGAAAATGCTTTCCCTGCCATCTGACACCTGACTGGGTCAGGAACTCGGTGTGCAAAACCTCCAAACAAACCACTGCCTTTGGATCTGTGGGAATGTAAACACCACCACCACCGTTCCAGTGTAGGTCCTGGTCGATCAGAGTTTCTCAAAGACAGTAGGACAACTGCGGTGCTTTCATTTGCAACAGTACGTTTTACAGCCCTGAAGGGTTTTTTTTTAAAGGTCAGGTGTCAAATGTCTCCTTGTGAAGTCTCAGCTGGAAGCTATGATATGCAAATACGAGTTGTTAGAGCAGTGGGAAGGCTGTGGGGAAGGAGATACTGGGCATCTTCATTTCCACTTGGAGGAAGTGTAAAAAACCCTATAAATCCTTTATTCAAGAGTCACAACGTCCACTTTACCTCTGCTCAAAGCACTGAAATCCTGTTGGTGGAAAACGTGGGGCCACTCTGTCTACTCTGCCAGTGTACAGATTGGAGTATAACATGATAAATTAAATAAGTGTTCTCTCTTTCCTCAAAGATATACATCAACCAACCCTCCTCGGGCAGCAGTGAAAGCAGAAACACATTTCCCTTGGAAGTGAATGGAAGTGCAAAAAGGGCATCATCAGGATTCTGATTTCGGGGTGAATTTGTGGCAGTTTGGGGACACAGCAAGTTTATCAGGAGCTGTGTTGGATGAGACTGATCACTTAAGGCATGTAAGGATGCCCTCAAATGAGGCTGGTGTCTTGCAGTCTTCTTGCCAGGACATTGTTATATTTTCAGCGTTTTTCATCAGTCCCACAATGTACTGAGATCAAAGAACTGCTTTTTTTTCATTAATTTCCAAAGCAACATTTAAATTGTAGCACTTAGCTGAGAGGAAATCCTCAAGAACATCTTATATTTCCACTGCCATCAGTGACCAGTATGTGAATGTCTGGTTGTAGAGCAGGTTGGTGTTCACACCTGGCAAACCTTCAGTGATTTCATGTGAGATCCAGTCACATCTACACTTTAATGCCAAAAACAAGCTGGACAGCTGCTCTTTATAAATCAGCATTGCCTGCTGTGATGAAGAACTTTTAATGAACTGTGATTTCTGTACCTGCTTAGCTAAACCTTTAGTAGCATGACTTTATTTTCACTCTAATGCATTTCTGGGGAGGTTTTATATCGATCTCTGGATTTTGAAGTTGACTTTTCAAGTCCTCTGCCCTCCTGTTTCTGATTTGGAAGACAACAGACTCTGACAGACTGGCAGAATACTGTGGTGTGCCCAGAGCCACATCTTCATTAAGTATTTAGAAAACAACAACATAAATCAGCATTAAAATATATATTTATAGATAGCTATAAGTGTTTCCTTTGACCAGTGTTGATCTGTAATAATAAATAAGAGATGTAACAGAGCAGCCTAGAATGGCACACTGCAGTTTGGGTTGGGTATTTATTAAAAAAAAATTTACATTTTAGAATCATAGATTGGATTGGAAGGGAACTGAATGATCATCTCATTCCAACCCCCCTTCCATGGGCAGGGACATCTTCCACTAGACCAGGTTGCTCCAAGCCCTGTCTAACCTGAACACTTCCAGGGATGGGGCAGCCACAGCTCCTCTGGGCCATAGCTTAATGGCAGCAGAAGGTTCTCAAATGAAGTTTCTAAGCCCGGTTTGGGTCATCTGTGGTCACTAAAGCTGGACAATGTTACTGCAAAGTGATGTCAAAGTTTGCATGTGAACTTGAGGGCTGTGACACTTCTTCGCTGGGCACCCTGTGCCAGCACCTCCCTGCCCTCACAGAGAGGAATTTCAGGCATCAAAAACAGACAAAAATCAGAGATGTCAATATGCTGTGAGAGAGATGTGCATGTTCCATCATTCTGTGGCCAGTGATGGGACTGGAAGGAATGGCTTGAAGTTGTGCCAGGGCAGGTTTAGGCTGGATATCAGGGAAAGGGTGGTCGGACACTGGAACAGGCTCCCCAGGGCAGTGGGCACAGCACCGAGCCTGACAGAGCTAAGGAAGCATTTGGACAACACTCTCGGGAAGGGGGCAGAACTACAAATGCCTGCACACCTCAAAACAGTCCGTGTGGTGCTGTGCTTTCACCTGAAGAGACCCCAAGGTAATAAATACAGGGCACAGTTTGGATTTGCTCACTGATCTGTGTAAATGAAAGCCTGTCCAATGGAAGCTCTATCCCCCCTCTGTGTCACCGCATGGCTCTAAGCTGAGGAGCAGTCGGGGTGGTCAGCTGTGAGTTCACTGCTGAAATGAGTGTGTCCTTACATAGGACACTTGCCTTTAGTCATCGTGTTTTTGTCTACGTACATACTGTGATCATTACCCCTGTGCTTTGGTTTGCAAATGTCTATTACTTCCACGTTTCCTCCCTACCATCACGTTTGACAACTGGACTGCTCTGCTGTGGTGTGCCAATATCCCGGGATGTGCGGCTCCCACGTCCGCAGCGATTAAAGGCTACTTCTTCCCTGCCAGTGCCAAAGACTGGCATGTGACACTGAGTAATGAGAGAATACTAGTTATTAAACAGCTAAATGAAAACTGGGCGTATAAACTGAACGACTGGCACAAATATATAATCTAATATTTGACT
>NW_021940711.1:967816-995034 GCF_001715985.3 Manacus vitellinus
AAAAAAACTGCACTTCTGCCTTCCCAGGTTCCACGGTGAGGGGTATCAGGAGGGATATGCCGAAGGCAGCCACATTGGAATTGCTGAGGGAAGGAGGTACGGAGCGCTCCACGGCGCCAAGGTCGGGTCGGAGGTAAATGGGAAAATGCTTCAGGGTTGCAATGTCTTTGTCACTGGGAAATCACTGTAACACAGCAGCTGTTGGGCAAGGCCTGAAATCATCATCAGTCTGAGGTTACACTGCCCCATAAAAGTGGTTTAATGGTGGTATTTTGATTTGAAGAGTTGAGTGGGTGTGTTTATGTTTTTTAAGCTTATTTGCTATGTGGAACTTCGGTGGGGCTTTTTTTTTTTCTGAAAGGATAAGAAGAAACAAAGAAATTCAAACAAGCTTGCTCAGAAAAACATTATGAACTGCACATTTATTTTTGTATCCCAAAATTGTGTCTAAAGGCCCCCCTGTGCCATCTCCTGTGGCTCAACATAGGGGAAAAACGTGGAATCTTGAGACACTTTGGATGGAGAATCATGAAGGGGTGATTCTGTGATTCCCGAATCAGTAACCATTCCTAGAAATTCCAGGGGTGGAGGGTGGTGCTGAGGCACTTCAACTTGTCCCATATATCCAGCTCCAGTCTGTCATAGCACAGAGTGCTGTGTAATTGTAGTTCCAGGATTCTTTAGACCTGAGAATTTTTACAGCTCTGCTGGGAAGCTGTACTGCAGTTTTCGTGGCAGGCCCCATTCCAAGCAGAGCACCACCCATCTAAATCTGTTGGATCTGTTGAAGACCTCTGGGTAATCTGGCAGTTTGCCCTTTTGGTATTTTCAGGTTTCAGAAGGTTAATTGCCTGCAGAAGGAACAGTGGCAATGGCATTAATCCGTTTTGTAATGAAAAAAAAAAGTAAACTCAAAGCAGAAAGAATGGCCATCACAAAATTTTGGGTTGCATTTGGGCATGATACAGAGGGGTGCAGTGATTGGATATTTTTCCCATTTACACTCCAGTGATGTAGTTCTATCATTGTATAATGAGATGTTAAACAGGAGTCTCCAAAGCTGGATAGTTTTATACAAAATGGTCCCAGACAGACCATAATAGAGAATTGCTCTAATCTGCTTGTATTGGGAAAGCTCCAGAGGGCAGTAGGATTATACAGTTAAATTAGAGGGTGACTTGGGTAACCTTAGACCTGTCAGTCTGTTTTGTGTCTTGGGTAGAATCTGGATGATTGCTGATCTGATGCTGGCCTTGGTTGATAGTGAATTCAAGTAAAACATTGTAATTAAAGTGTGTCTGTCCTTGGACTTAATCTCTCAAAGTCAGCTGACTTCTGGTTTTGGCTGTCTGTGTTGTTTTTGTGTGAATGCTGAGTCACTTTTGAAAGGCACTTCAGCCGACTTGTCCAGTTGGTGCATTGAAGGACTTCCCCATATTCCTGTTTCATTTGGTGTCCAGAGTTGTACTGAAGAGTTCTGGCAGCAGGGCTCAGGCAGCTCCTCCTGCTTCTTTCTGATTCCTCTTCAGTTGGGCTGATAAAGTTGTTTATGTATTAAATCAAAAAAAAGTGTGGTTTCCTCCCTGACTTGAGGGCTCCCTCAGTCCCTGGTACCTTTTCATAGGGCTGTGCATGGGCTGCTTTAACTCAGAACTGCTGCAAAAACAAGCACCAAAACCTCTTAAATAGCTTGTTCTCTTAACTTTTCCCTGCTACTAGACTTCAATAAATTTGGGGGTTCAAAGCATGTAAAGCAGTGCTTGTGTTTTGCAGAATTGCTTTTCATGCTGCATTTTAAATATCTTGTCCTCTGATGCTGAACAACTTCTTACAAGAAGTTTTCTGACTTAGGTAACTCTCCTTCCCTAATTTAGTGAACTTTCCAGTGTGTGTATCCAGAGTTGTTTTTTTCCTGAAGAACAGAATACAATGTTGTGCTTTACTGTTGTTTGACCATATAATCTGTTTGATTTTTGGGACTTTTTTCCCCTCATGACACTCTTTTAAATTCACAGATTGGCTGCTACCTTGGGTTTGCACTGACATGGCACTGTCTGCTCCAGAAATGCACAGATGAAAAGAGCAGGTAAGGCTAAAAAGGTCAAAAGTAATTTTTTTTTCTGTGACTTTCATTCTTTTCTTTGTATCTTTTTTTTTTTTTCTGTCCAGTTTTCAGCCATTTTGATATGTGTTCTGGTAAGCTTTTTTTTACTGCATTTCTTCATTTCTCCCAGTATTTCTAATTTCTCTCGAGTATTTCTAATAAATACTTCTGAGGATTCTTGAATATTTCTCAATTTTGGGCAGGTGAGTTAAAAAGGAAACCTTAACTTTTGTCAGTTGTGCTGCAGCTTAATTTCTGATTATGGCTTAAATGTGTATTAAACACACACTGTCAGTGAGCTGAATGGGAGAAGTTGAATTAAAGAAGGATGGAGGGCTGGGTTCTATGCTCTGAATTATTAATTCAAAAATCAATATAATTTCATATTGATGGATTGAAAAAAAAACTTCTGTAGTAGCGTGGTTGGCTCTTCTGCTTGGATTTGATTTATTTTTGTTGTTTTTTTTTTCCCTAGCAAAAAGATAAGGGCTCTGGAGTCATTAATAGGGATGATTCAGAAATTCCCATATGAAGACCCCACTTATGATAAGCTGCAGGAAGATCTGGAAAAAATCAGAGGAAAATTTAAACAGGTTCGTAGGATTAAGTTGTTATTTTATTTAGCACATTGATTAATTTCTGAATATATTTAGTTTCTAAACCCACTCCAAAACATGGTATTTGTGTGGAGCAATCATTCCCCTGCTGCAGTCATAGTAAAATACTTGAAATGAAGTGAATTAAGTGAAAATACTTGATAGTTGAAAATTCCCCAACCAGTAGCAAATGAAAAATAAAAGAAGAAAATATTCTTTGAAAGGCAAGTTGAAGGTATTTTTTGACAATGAATTGCAAGTGGGACCAGAATAAGAGAAACTGGGAGTTTTGTTGAACATTCTTCTTGGAAAACAGACACTTTGAAACACTTCTGTGTATTTTTTTTTTAGGTTTGTTCAATGCTAAATATTCAGTCTGATTTTAGAATTGGTACTGAAAGATCTTCACTAACATTTTGAATACAACAGATGAAGATAAACGTGGATGACCAAAGAAAAAAAACATTAAAGAACAGAACTGGAAAAGTGGTTTTTTATCTATTTTTTATTTTTTTTAAAAAATCAAAATAGTGAAGTGGTGCTAAATATTAAAGGGCAAAGGGAAAACCATTGGACTTGTAGTGTGTCATTTAACATTTATTATCTCCAAGTTTTATTTAGGACCACTGAAACACTAGTGTGTAAACCTGTTGAATAGAAATATTTGCTTTAGTTCCTCAAAAGGAAAACACATGCATTTGCAAAGTTTCCTTATTTAAAGGATGTATTACGTTAATTAAAGATCTGTGTGTGCAGATTGTTGAATTTACACAATGTGTAGATGCTGTAGGTGAAGTAAAATATAATCAGTTCCCAGTTTTTGTGGGTAAAGGATAAAATGACAAATGAAGTCAGAAAGCAAAGGAGGAAGAATAAGATCCCTGCCCATAAATTAGCTGCAGCTCACAACGTGGAATTTGCACTTGGATTTTCCAATAGCTTTGGTAGGGGAAGAGAGGGATCTCCCAAACCCCCAAAATCTAAACCCCAAAAGGCAGCAATTTAAGTGATAGGTTAGAAAAACATGACTACCAGAAGAGCTGTGGTTGTAATTTAATGTATTTATTAGTACCTTTTATCACAGAGTGGCTTTTTTGTTTTCCAGTCTTGAAAATGAACCCTTTAGTCTCCTTCCAATAAATGGATGCTGTGAGCTAAATGTATTTAACTGTGTTAGTTGAAGAGAAATACAGCCAGTTATTGTACCTGAAAGATACTTTAAAGACATTTTTTTTTGTTTGTTTAATTGTTTTAAACATCTCTGATACATTCAGGGAGAGTCAGGGCCATCTAGTGGAGGAGAGAGCTGTGTAAGAAATAGATTATAAGAGCTCACAAATATATATATATGTATATAGATGAAGTTGTTGGAGAGTACAGAACACAAGCACTCATGACACAGCTCTCCTGATTATGTGGTGAATTCCTTTGGAATTAACTGGCATTAAGGTAGCATTCATTTGTTGCTTGTTTCCTCATTTGAGACCTTGGCAGGGCAGTTTAAAGTACAGTTGGCTTTTAATTTTTAAGCAGCCAAGCCACTGGGAACCAGAACAAGCACCAAACTGCCAGCACCTGAAAACAGAAGCAGAATAAAATCAATAATCTCAATAAGGAAATGGGCACAAACCAAAAAGATCACATTACTAGAGAGGACAGAGCTAATTTGACTTTATAATCACTTCAGAGAAATCCAGGTTTCAAAAAGTTGTCCCTTGTGCATCCACAAATGAGTTTATTTTTACAAAATGAAGTATTTTACCTGTTTACTTCAAATTAGTGAAAGGTGCCACTTATTCATCTGTGATGAACTTTTTTAGACCAAGATCCAGGGGGATTCAAAGCATAATTTGTGGTTTTCAGCAAAAGGTGTTTTGAGTCTGTTTTACTCTGAATGATAGTGCAAAGAGAAGTGAAACTAAATATTAATGTTTTTAAATGCAGCCTTTTTTGGAATCGCTGTGCTTGGTTTGCAAAAACATGTGTAAAAGCAAGGGGAAGGTTGTGAGAGGTCAAAGTATCTGTGAAGCATTTGGTTACTGGAAGTGTGTGATACCTCAGTGACATGCAAAGTGCTGCTCCAGAGATGGTTTCAAACAAAATTATTCCTGCTCAACTCAGGAGAAAAAGGATCTTTGGCCATCAAGTGGCCAGTGACTGTTATTTTGAAAATTGGTTTGGTGGCCGATTTTTCTTGTCTTGCTGTAATTTTATTTATAACAAAATCGTATTATTATGATAAATTATTATACAAATGTGTATATACACGTATTTAACAATAAATCTTGTGTCAACCAGGTTTTCAGGCTGGGATATATGAAGTTTAGGGTTGCCTAATAGGTCTTTAATTCAGTTTCATATGTGTGGACATACTGATGGAGCCTCTTATTCCACGAGTCTGTATTTTTCTGAATATCTTGTGTCATATCTTGTATGGGCCTGATTTGGTTTATTAAATGAGGTGCAGTTAAAGTTGCCTGTTGGATATGTAGTTGTGTGCTTTCTTAAACTGTTTTTTGCAACAGAGTTGTGGGGGTTTCTGTGAAGTTGTTCAGGGTTGTCACTGTGAAACATTCCCAACATACTATACAGGTATTTTTATCCCTTATTTACAGCTGAGGAGTTAAAGCCCGAGAAGATTGATTTGCCTTAACCAACGTGAGGTGTCTGATGTGAATTGCTGCAAATAATTCTGCCTTCTGAGGATTTAAATAGCTCAGAATCTGCTTCCTGGCAGCATCCAGAGTGGCTGAGCCCCCCAGCCTTGTTGCATGTTGGTGTTTTTTGCCTGTGTTTCTCAGCTCAGCCACATGGAAAATGAGGAACATTGCAGTCAGCAAACACCAGTGAAAGGTGTGGGCTCAACCCAGCTGAAGTGTTGCCGTGGAGGGGGGTGAAAAATCCATCAGAATTTCAAACCACTGTTGAATTTCATGAGATATAAGCTTGCTTTCAATCCTTTCCCTGCTCTGACATCTCCCTAAAATCCATCACAAACGGCTGCAAGTACAAGTGGGGTTTATTAGCTGACACCCTGGTTACTCCCCCCGAGTGTGGATGGTCGGGCCTGTGGTGGAAGCGCGTGTTCCCCTGGAATTCCAGAGCCTTCAGGGGGATGAGCAAAGCTGCTGTGGGCCCTGCTCATTCACACACTGCCTGCTTTAAATGCAATTTAAGTGCTGCTTTGAAGGCTGGGTGGAAAGGATATGGGGGGGTAAAAAAAATTGGTTGTTAATAAAGCAGGACACAGAGATCGTGGGTTTGTGTTGTCCAAGGAGCTGGGCATTCTGCAGGAGTTCAGTGTATTAAGGGCAGTTAAAATGGAAAATTTCTGCTAAAAATGCTGAAGTTAGTAAGACTTAAAAATAAACTGCTGTATTCACTCACCACCCCTAGTTATTGCTCAGTAGTTCGGGAGGAATGTTTGAAACACCGAACTCACAAATGTCTGACTTGCCTGGACTGCGTTCGAGCTTGTTTGGTTCCTTCCTGATCATCTCTCAGCTGAACCTGTGCAATATGGAATTTTATTAATTACTGCTAGGCTGCTGAAGTCATGGCAGTCCAGAAGACTTGTAATTTTCCTTTCTACAAGATGTGATGAGTGCAAGAAACAGTGAATTTTGAGGCATCGGCAGAGCAAGGTAAACTCTGGCCCCCGTTTGCTAAAGCTTGTGAGCACAATTCTCATTCTGCCTTCATACTTCCTTTCCATTTCTTGTCAACTGTAATGTGAAGGTGATCAAAATTCCAGCTTTGAATGAACAGCTGTAATCACCAGAAATGGGTGAAATAAATCAGAAAAAAAAATCTGTGGATGCAACTGTTTGCTTCAAAATCAACCCTGTGGAGGTAGTTTGGCTCATTTGAATCCCATTAACGTTTTGGTGAAACAAGGTTGTGATAATTTACACGTGGATGTGTGAGGAAAGTCTGGAATGCATTGGCTGGTTCTGTGACTCTTTGGTCTGATTGCTGTCAAGGTCTGAAAGTGTGTTTTAGTATGCACATAGAACCTGTTCAATGCCAGCTTGCTTTGTGGATAATCACCACTGAAGGAAGAAAAATAAAGACTGGTTTAAACTCTCTGGCTTTTTGTAGGGTTGTTTTTGGTGAGTAAACTACACATTTTGGTCTGTCTCTTCTGAAATGGTAGCACGTTTTTATCAGTCATTTTTTAAATAGGTTGTGTTGGGATGAAATGAGTTTTAATTTTCCAGTGGATCAAGTTTTGGTTTTCGAAGAGATGCAAGAGAGAGTTTAAACCTGCAGTGTATTTATGAGTGTTTATTTACACTTTGGCTGGAAATACAACTTCCTCTATTGGAATAAAGGGAGATCCATCTGTCAGAAGTCTGCCTGCACCCTAATATTCCACAGTGCTTTAGAGTAAGAGCTGATACCCTTTTAAGGTACAGAAAGAGATCAAATAATCTGAATTGTTGAGGTTTTAAATCCATAAGTCATGTTCTGTTGGCATCTTTTCTGTATGCACTTACATCCCTTTTTGAATATAAAGTTTTAGGGCTTATCTCCACAAAAGGTATTATTAAAAAAAGCATTAAAAATGGAATCTTTGACTTATAATAATAATGCAACTACAGGCATGGATCTGATACTTTTTTGTTTGCTCACAAGCTGTCAACAACATTGTGTTGGATACAGCCTTCTATCTGAAGTTCTGATTTAATGATCTGAGATTCTTTTCTGGTGTTGTTCTCAATATAAAAGTGGGTGCCTTGTCCCTGCGTGGCTTGTTTGAACATTTGTAGGGTTTTTAATGATGTCCTGTAATTACAGGAGAGTAATAATTAAAAATAAAAAACCCCAGCGTTGCATGCTGGAAAGGGAATGTTGGTGATGCTAATTAACACCATTTTCTGGAGATAAAGGTGTGGGTAAGCAAGGTGAGGATAAGGCTCCATGCCAGGGTAGTTGCTTTCTTAATTTCTGCAGGGATAGCAGCACGAAGCACTACATGTTTTTGAGAAAGAGCTGATGTGTTATACTTTGAAATCTACTGGAATATTAGAATTACCTGAGGTCCCCCTGGATGAGAATCCTTATTTCTGGTTTTCTCTGATTTTTCTTTGTTCAGGTCACTCCAGAGTTATAGAGCGATGTGTGTGGGGTATAATATCTCACCCTGATTAAACAGAAAGGCTTTGGTTTGAAACAAAAGGCTTAGTATTTTTGGTAATGTTATAATTCTTTATGTTCTTGGTGCTATAAATGTTAGTGCCTTTTGAATACTTGCCCTTTGCAACTTCTCCTGGCCGTGAATTCTGGTCTAATTACAGCCTAAAACTCCAGCTTCCATAGCTTGGCAAGTAACCATGAAGATTCTCATTTTACAGTCTGCCAGAGCTGTTTTTTTAATGGATAAAGTTGTGACAGCACACATTACCACAGGAGTGTACATATCACCAGAGAAAATGGGGATTGGGGAGCTGTGAAAAGAGTCCTGCAGCAAGTGTCCAGTTGCAGGTTTTGGTGTCCAACTGGAGCAATCCACTGCTGAAGTGCTCTGGTGTGTCCCAGTGCTTGGAATTGCAGGACCAGCCTGGCCTCTAGTGATAATAAAAATAATAATAAAAAACCTTTTATGCACTATTTTGAAAGCTTGTACAGTTAGTTCATTTTTGGGTATCTCTTTGGCACCACAATGCAAATATTCCTACCTTAATCACTGGAGTGTTCATTCCCTCGGTGTAATAATTGAATTTTTGCAGCATTTTTCATCCTAAAATTCTCTTAAGTACTTAGTACCCCCTGACCATACACAGAGCTCTATCAAGTGATGTATTACTGTGTGGAAGGCCAGCATGGAAGACTTTGTAAATCCATGAAATATATGAAAGGTAAATCAGAAAAAAATCAGGCACTGTGGCTTGCTGCACAATGGTTTTAATTATTCTATCCCATTTTTTTTACATCAATTTACATTGACCACTAGTGCAGCACTCTGGTTTTGGCATTGCAAAACTGCCTGCAGAGGATTTCTGAATAGGCATAAGAAATGGCCTAAAGCTTTTCTTTGGTAAAATTGGGAAGCTTTGTTACAGTCGTGCGGAATTTCCACGGGTGACGTCTGAAGTAGCGGCCTGCTGACTGAAAGGATTTCAGTGGCATTTGCTCTGTAAGAAAATTACAGAATTTTATTTTAGCAAAACGTCCAGCAGAAGGAAGATTGATTGTTCAGCCTCTGCATCCTGATCTGCCTTGGACAGAATCAACCCCAGTATTTGTCACCTTTCTTTCATTTTTTTTTTTATCGTTTAGCCCCTGTATGTCGCTGCTCCATCTCAGGGTGCAATAATAATAATCACAGTTTTTAACCTTCAGCATCTTCAGGATCCTGGGGAATAACACCACATGGAATCTTTTCTTGATAGTAGGAACTGTGAGTCAGCAAGCCTTTAATGTTTTTAGTTGCAGCCATTGTTCCAGCCCCAAGCTTTGCTGCCATTGTCCACTGTTTGTCCAGCTCACGTTTACTGGACTGTGGGAACGGATTAGGGTTTCATGGCTTTTTTTTTTTTTCTTCTTGCATAAACTCTTGATCAAAGACATTCCTTGGATGACAAAACACTGTATACTGTGTCACACAGTCCTGACCAGACTGCACGAACAGTAGTTTAAAAACACATGCCCACATTGTTCTCTAAACTGGCTTTTTTTTTTCCTTCTTTTTTTTTTTTTTTTTTTTGCAATGTATGTGCAGACATTGAATTTTTGAGACCCCATTTACCTCCTTTAAAAAACACACACATAACAGAAGTTACTGTTAAGAAGCACTTGACAGTTTCTGAAATACAAGTGAAAAACAAATCACTCTTTGAAACCGAGAATCTGCGTGACAGAATTGTCACTTCTGGGCAGAGCTGGAGGTTCTCTCTGCCCTGTGTTTCCTTCCTGGGGAGACCTTGGTGGTGGTGCAGGTGGTCCAATGCTCTGTAAACCTAAACCCACGTGGATTATGCCATCATTTTATGTGTCGTATCCTAAGGTGGAGAATGACTGGAGCACAATTTGGGAATTCATAACCCTGCTTCACCACAGGTACCTTGTTAGAACCACGTGTTGAGAACCTTGACTTAACTACAGTTGTATGTCTTGGTCTTCTTTTCAAGTTCTCTTTTGCAGTAAGAGCTGGACAAATTTCAGAAAAATCCAGTAGCATCATTATTCCTCAAACTAACGAGGAAGAAACAAATGGTGTTTGAGAGAAAAAACAGGGAGAGACTTTTCCAAGGAGCTTTGGCTTCGCCTGAAATTCTCCTTCCGCAGAAGCGTGGGAGTAAGAGATCCCTGAAGACACCTGAAGTAGGTTTACAGAGGGATTTAAATCATATATTTAGGTGGTTGGGAGGTTGTTTGAGGATGAGAGAACACTCGTGTTTCCACAAACGTAGCGAGGCTTTGCGTGGTTTGACTCTGCAGCATTGTTAAGCACTTCCATGCAGAAATGAAGGCAGATGAAACCCTTTCAACATTGGAAAGATATTATTATCCATGAGGGGGGAACCTTTCTGATCCTTTGCAATCCAAAGGTCTCCATGGAAAGAGAAACCTGAATAATATGTGGCTGGGGGGTGTGTTGTCTAAAAGGAATAAAATGGTTGTAGTGAATGACTGAAACAGCTACAGAAATAGTGAGTGAAAACCACAGAATAGTATTACATTTATAAGAAATAATATTTAATTATGAATAAATAATTCATGGAAATCTTGGGAAGGTGTTATGACAAGAACATAGCCGTACTTATTTAACAGGATATGTGTGCTTAAGATCAGGTCTTCATATTTAAAATAACCAGCAGCCAAATGGAAAGAACTGTGGCCTGCAGGTGTTCAAGGAGGAAAGAAGCTGTTGGAAGAATAATCCCCAGCATTCAAACGATCTGCAGCGATAAAATCTAATAAAAGGGAGAAATAAAACATCAAAAAGCCCAATTGGCCGTGGCAGACAGTTTGCCATCAGAGCAGGGACTCGGGACACCAGGTCCCTGCTCAGGTGAGCTGCTGGTGGCTCAGCTCAGTTGTAATGCTCTGATGCTTCTTTAGTGGTCCTTGGGCAAGGATTTGCCCCTCTCAGCCCAGCTCCTTGGAGTCTGGTGCTGATGTTACCATGCCAGGCACCTCTGGAATATGGCTTGTGGATGGATGGAGTGTCACAGGGCTGTCAGGTGGGATGGATAAAATAAAACCACTTAGCAACATATGATGTCGGATTTATTTACTCAGCAGGGCTGAGAAGGGTCAGTGGGGAGCAGTTTCCATCCTGGGAGGCACTTGCTCCGTGCACAGCTCAGAGCTCCAGACCTTCCTTCACCACGTGGATCCAGAAGGTCCATGTGCCAGGTCCTGGAATGTCACAGCTCCCTTTGGTTCCTGATGCTATTAGGGATCTGTACCTGGAGCTCTCTCCAACCCCGAGGGGTTACCCTCTGAACCAGTTACTGCTTTATTTGTCGGCACAAGCATTTGGGATTTTATCTGAAATAAACCCAAACCGTTGTTATTTCTTCAAGGATATTACCATAAGTAAGAAAAAAGATGTAAGGTATAACTAAATTGAGAAGGGAGATGAAATCCACACAGATGGATTTTGTATTTTTTTCCTTCTGCACAAGAGGGAAAATGATGGCTGTGAATACTTAGTGACTTCCCTGAAATGTCAGACTTTTCCATACGTAGCAAAAAGTAGGATAGGTCTAAGGAGGGCTCTGCAGGTGTCAGTAGGATCATCAGGAAACTTATTTCTCTTTTCACTCTTAGATGTTTATCACATTAAAGAAACAAAAAGGTAACTTCTGCCTCGCTCCTAAATTTGCTCTGCTTGGCCCTTAAGAAGTCTGGCAAGTCTCACATGATCAGTGCAATCCAGTTGACCAATTTGCAATCCCTTTCTCATCATTTGATTGGAATATTGTGTGGAACTCAGTCAAAAGCCAGATGGGAATCCACGTTTTTCATGCCACTGCAATTACTGTGATCAGTTTTATTTGTGACATGGTAAAAATACCATGTTTGTCTGGAGAGATACATTTCTTATAAAATGATGCTGACAGGAATTCATACAAATGAATTCATTAAAGGAAATTAAATAATTCAATAAAATTCATTTACAGCTTTACTGCCTTTGTCCCACTGTAGCTTTTCAATGATATTACCAGGAATCTTCATCAGAGTGTGTAACCTGCATTTATGGGTCATTCCTGTGACTCTTTTAAAACAACAGCTCCAACCTTCACTTTCTCCTCCATCTTCTGGAGTTTTCTATCACTCAAAATGCCAGATGTGCCTGAAGGTAAGCGGATTATGAGTTTTTACATCTAATAAATTTAGTAAAGAGCGTGTGAATTTAAATATTCATAAAAGGTCCGAGATTGTCAATTGGCCTGAATTCAGCAGCAGAATTGGGGAGTTTTTTGGGAGGTCTGTTGGAAGTTTTTCTGTGTGCAGTCTCAATTTGTTGCAAAAAAATACAGTATTTTTCCCTTTACTAAGCTACAGCATAGCCTAGCTGAACATGCATATTTTTTTACAGCCTATAGTAAATTGTTTTTCTTGCTACATTCTTGTCTTTCTGCCCTTTGCAATGTGAGTAATACTGGCATAGTTCACCCAACATTCAAATTTAGTAGTCTGCATTTGGAGGTGATGTTCAGGAGAAGGAAAATGTAAATATAAGAGCTGACTCTGTGGGCTTAAACCTACTTAAGTCACACCACAGTCAGTTTAATAGAGTTTATAAAACAGATAGGAATGGCAAAACCTACTTAAACTTGTTCAGCCAAACACAGGTTTACATTTCTCACTGAACCACATTTTTATCAGCAGAAGATTTTTGTCAGAAATCAAGATTCCCTGAGTGTGTCTCCACTCCGTTTTCAAACATTTAAGCTCAGAGGGGTGAGCCATCAGCCTTACCAAAGCGAGTCTTTTATTTTTTTTTTTGAAGCACGCTGGGGAAAATGAATCATTTCTGACCCAGTCCAGTTTAAGCTTTGGCTTAGTCTGAAGTCCCCGTGAATCCAGTCCAGATCATCTTTCGGGAGCTGCTCATTTCAAGTGGAACAAAACCAGATCACGCTTGTACTGATATTACTTTACCTGCCCGAGCTCTGATTTCACAGCAGGCCACAGGGTTCAGGTTTCTGTCTGCAGTGACTGGGAAACCACCAGGCTCACACGAGAGCTCAGCTGGGGGTTCTTCTGATGCAGATGGTTTCCCATCTTGCCCCGAGACGAGCTTATTTTGCACTAGACAATGATTAACATGTTAGATCTGAGCTCTGGAGTTTCAGTTTTCATTTCCTGTGCTGCACACACTGCACAGAATCAGTTGTAACGTGAAGTTTAGTCAATGGGAAACTCAGGAGGCAGGTACTAAATTTCTGATTTGTGACAGCAGAGATGAGTGCTTGACCTTTTATGTAGATTTTTTTAAAGACAGAAATAATTTCATAGGGTAAATAGTCAAATATGTAGGTTATAAGCTTGATCATTTCCACTCAAAATAAGCTGTTTCTGCCGTGTTCAGATCTGGTAATAATTGATAATGTGCATCCCCAGTTTTCAGAGATATTTTGGAATGTGAATTGGAACGCAGGTTATAATATTTTTTCATTTAACTTTATAATAATATATAATTTCTTTTCCTCCTTGTCCTTCTAGGTCTGGTTATTTTTACATATTTCTAGTAGGTTTTTACGCTTTTCAGGTTTAATCCCTTGTTGTCTCAGCTGTACAACAGTAAGGTGCAAAAGCTGAGTAAGAGAGGAAAGGACAGAAGAGAAGGCAGGTTAACTTACTGCTTTTAAAATAGACTATGTTCTAAGGCACAAATCTTTACTCTGTTTAAAAAAAATACAAGTGTTCTGTACCATCCAGCACCTATTTTATTGACAAGAAACGCCAAAGGGTATTTTACTCTGAGTAAATAAAATAAATAAATAAATAAATAAAAAATCTTTTGATGTTTAAAGTCTTTAGCCGAAAAAAGAAAATATTTTGCTTCTTGAAAAAGACACGTTGCAGTGAGAGGCAGTCACCTGCCCACTGCCCAAAACGCCTACAGTTTCCTAAAATAACAACAAAAGGTTTTCAGCACTGAAACCCTTAAAGCACAGAGTCAAACCCAGAAAATAATCACGTGGTTTACTCACTGCAGTGGGTAGTTACAACCATTCAGCATTTTAAAGGCTACAAAACAAAAAATATTAAAAGAAGACAACAGGCAGACGTTGGGTTTTACCAATTTTATTTCTAGACTTTAGTTTTGTTTTTTTTGTTGCTGGAAACTTGTCTGTTACAGGTCTGTCGGTGAAAATGTGCATTTCAGACCAGTGATGCCAATAAGTACAATATAAAAAAAAAAAAAAAATGTACAAATCTGAATTGCTTTGCTTACTACAGATTGTTATAATAACGTGACAAATAAAAGCATCTCTGTTGGCACGTGAACCCACTTAATCTGGATTTGGCCTTTTTTAAGTACATAAGAATATTTTAAAAAGAAACTTGCAGTACACACTGCCACTCAGTGTAACAACATAATATAACCCCACAAGCACTAACTCGACAGTATCAGGTTTGGTTCAGAGACACAGAGATGCCACGAACAGAAGTGTTTTTATGAGGTAAGCAGTAAGAAATGTTCCTGAAATTTGGACAGAATGTATCCAGTCCTCCTGGGTCCTGCGACTGCTAGTAGCATTGCAATGCTTTATTTATGCACTATGTAGGATCTTAACTGCATTTGCCTCAAAATGAGTTCTAATTCTGTTTTGGTTTAGCAGCATACAGGCAACAGCTAGATTATTCTTCAGCATACAACTCTGTTAGCTGGCTTATTTATGAGATTTACAGGCTTTTTAAATTAGCATTATGCTATAATTAAAAAAAAAAAAAAAACAACGAAACAAACGAACAAACAAAAAAAAAAAACCTCCCCTAGTATATCATAACAGATTAAACACACAAAATACTTAGAGTTCCAGAAGATAACCTATCATACCAAATGATGTGTCCCAGTCGAGGGGAAACCACATCAGGTGGCACACAAGAGTTATATTATAATGCACCTTTCATATATCAATGTGGCTAATAACACAGCTCAAAACTACTATGATAATAAACCCCAGATCAGACAAGGAATCCAGCTTTATAAAATGCATAACAAAAAAACAAAACAAAACAAAACAAAACAAAAAAACCACAACCCTTGACATGACTTGATCTTCTGAAATGTCTGCTGTTTCTTAAATTAATGCAACCTAGTTGCAAATCGCGAGACCCATTCGATGCATTTCCGTTTGCAGTAGAACTATGAGGCACTGTAGGAGCATTAAAACCTGGTCTAGACACGGTTAAAAACTGAAGTAATGAGGTATTGTGAAACAGGAACCTTTTTTTTTTTTTGGAATAGAGCAGTAATCACATTAAGTAAAAATTGATCACATAAAAAAAAAAAAAATCTACAAAAAAAATGATGTCAATAATATAATTTTCTATGAGAAAATTAAAACCTATAACATGGCAGTATATGACATTGTATAACAAAAAAAAGAAAAACTGATCCACAAAATAGCAGCAAAACACAATGACAAAGATACAGAGAAGCAATGTTAATTTTTTTTTTTCAAACCATGCTGGGAATTTATCCATAGCAGCTCAATAAAAAGGGAGCATCCACTCCTTTTCTTTTCTCTTTTTCTTTTTTTTTTTTTTTAAAACTTTTAACTTTTTTTTCTTTTTTCCTTTTTTTTTTGTTCCTTTTTTGTTTTTTTGCTGTTTTGTTGGGTTTTTTTGTTGTTTTTGTTTGTTTTTTTTTTACAATCAACACCTTAGCGGCAGTTTTCTCACATACAGTTCACCATCACATTCTCCTCGAGCATCAACTTCAACAGCTATGTCCACGTCCCTTCAGCTACTTTCTAAAATAATAATAAAAAGATACATAGCCAAGATGTGCAAATTTTCTATTTGTAGCTAAATTTAAAAAAAAAAAAAAATAATGGGGCATATACTGGTATAAAAACTTCTTTCAAGTACTCCAATTTTCATATCTATTAACTATGGCGTTTTTTTTTTTCATGGTTAGACTGCTTTTGAAAATGGAAAGGAAGGGGCCAAATGCACTGCTTGGTTTTGGGTTTGTTCTTTGAAGCGTGTCCTTTTTGCTTTAATAAGCTCGTGTTAAAACTGCAACATCAAGGGTAGAAAGATTTCATTTTTTTTTTTTTTTTAAAAACAAAAGGGGCGATTGCATTAATTTACAAATCATACTGGCCTTACGAACATCCTCTGCAATAAATATTCTTTTTAGCCTTAACTATAAATTATATATTTTAGTGTTTAAAAACCTTCAGTTGTAAAACATCTAGCGACAATCCTTAAAACTACGTGTCCTATATGTGAACCTTTAAGGCCCCTAATTTATAAAGATGAGTTGGCACCAAAGGATTCTAAACTTCAGCTTTTCTATAGAAAAGGATAGGAAGATATCCTGGCAATTTGTGAATGCAATTTCTCTCACTGGAACACAACCTTCGGAAAAGAAAATCACTTCTCCTCTAACACCATAGTTAAATGCACTTGCTTTGCAATTCCAAGTTTGCAACAAGCACTTTATATATTTCCAAACCATTCCATTAAAAAAAAAAAAAAATAAAATTCCCACACAATAAAAGAATGTAATTCCTATATCTAATGGACTGAAAGTGCTTTGAATGGAATGGTTTTAGAATATTACAGACAAACAAAAAAAAAAAAAAAAAAAAAAAAAAAAAAGACTGAACTGTGGATTGAACCTGACCATAATTAGGCTGAATATCTGTGGGGTCAGACCAGCATTTTTACACAGGTAACTACAAAAATAGGAAGATTACAAAAATATAATATATTATGTCACTATTTCGGTTTCTCTTTATAATAGGGTACTGTGTGAGTAGTACATTGGCCTTTCCCAACAATGCTCAGCTGGAACCCTACAAATGCCTTATGCACAGGCAATCCACAGGCACAAAAAAAAAAAAGATTAACATATAATAATGCTGCATACTAACATAGACTAACTTATGGGTTACGTTAACCATTTATAAGGTGAAGAGGATAAAAAAAAAACCTAAGGAAATAAAATAAACATTTACAGATGAATTATAAAGTGACTAAATGCATAAGCAAGCAAGATACAGAAAAGCCTAGAACTGCGTTAAAGCTATGCTTTTTAAAGAAAAAGAATATTTCATTTACTATCTAAAAAAAAAAAAAATAACCCTCTTCTACTTTAAAAATGGTTGGTTGGTTGGTTTTATATGTAAGAAATCAAATCTAATACCTCCCCTGGAGACATTTTGTGTGTTAATGCCTATTTTTACAACATACAGACAAGAACACTTTAATATAAAAACTAGTTGATTATTATTGTATAAAATCCTCTATTTTTGTAGCACAAACCCCTGGGGGTAATGCAAATACTATTTTTTTCTTTTTTTTTTTAAGACAGTTTTTGGGGTACTTTTTGTTTTATTTTTTGTTTGTTTGAAGTCACAGATGGAAGGGAGACAGAGCGAGAAAAAAATATAACAAGAACTGGTTTTCCCTTCTGGTATAAAAATGTCCTGGAGAAAAGGGTTTCTGGGGGGGAGATCCTGACGCCGATTCCTTCTCAGATGCCCTTTCTTTTTTTTTTTTTTGTCTACTTTTCTTGCCAAGCAAATCCATTAGAAGAAGAAGAAGAAGAAGAAGTCCTCTTAAATGTTCACATCTCGCACATCAGTGGGCGTGCAGGAAAGATCTGCTTCGTCCTCTACAGTCTTTGTTTCTGAAGATACGTTGTGCTGCTGTGCCTGACGTAGACTGGATTCGAGGAGGGACTCGATCTGTTCTTGGCAGGCTCGTAAACAATCCTGGAGGAGGTCGAATGGAAGGAGAGAAAGACCCAAGAGTCCTTTAGAAACACAGTAAGGTCACGGACTAAACAGCATTTCTTGAAAAAAAGGGCGAGAGGAATCTACTCAGGTCATCTGGGATTGCTGCAGGCCGAGAGGAGGGCGGGAAGAGCAGGAGAAACACCAAACAGGGAAAGGATGGGACGAGCCACCCAGTTTCCTGCAGGATGCCAGCCTGGATTGAGGCTGCAGCCACTGACTCTTGCCATGTGCTGTGGATGGAATGGCCACGGGGAGCATCCCCATGGACACACCATGGACACACCACGGGGAGCATCCCCATGGACACACCATCCCTGCCGTGGGGTTGTTCGGGCTCAGCCCACAGAGCTGGATGGGGTGGATGCCCCACTACACTGACACCTGTTTCATCTAAGCTGGGCAGGGCCACAGGAAGATGTTGGACCTTTTCTGCCTGTTCTCTAGAGGTCCATTGGTCCTAAACCTGTGCTTTCTGCCTTTACCCCAGAAATGCTTTGGCAGTCACTCTACTAGAAATGATGGTTGTAAGCAGGGATTGTTTTCTCAGGCTGAGTTCCAGTGATATGAAGTTCTTAGGTAGAAGCACCATACATATATTTGGATATCTGTGCCCAAAGGTTCCTGCCAACTGCTGCTGTGTCCAGCAGTGGGCAGCTCAACTTGGCTGATCCTTTCCTGGCTCTGAAAGCATCTGTACATCCAGAACAATGTGACCCCAAAATGGAGAGATCTTTCAGGAGCACCACTAAACTCCTGCATAACCTTTCATTCCCAGCTGCAGCCAAGCTTTCTGTTGGCTGCCACGTTCACCTTGACATCTCAGACAGGGTGAGATCTTTTTTCCCCCTCGCTTCCAAAGCATTTTCTCAGAGCTGGATGTGCACAACAATCCTCCTGAGCCTTCAGGAGGGTGCAAGGGCCTCGCTGCTTTCACAGACTTCGCTGTGAACTAAAAGCACAAAGCACCAAGGAGGATCATGTCTATGGTGGGGAAAGGTAACTTCCCCCAGGCACCAAACCATTCCATGAGTAGTTATATCTAAATCACAGCAATTAGAACTGGAGAAGGCCTAGCCAGTCCAACTCTCTGCAAGCTGTGGAGCCATGTACATCCATTGGAACGGCACAGGAACAGTGCCTTACGCAGGCAAAACAATCCCACAGGCCAGCTGTTTACTCCTATCTTTACAACAAACATCGCAGGCTTTTTCCCCCCAACATATTTAACTCTGTGTATTAAGGACTTTTGAAGTTTCCTTTCAGCGTTGCCTTTTCTGATTTAACCTATGACATGTGTTAGCCCTGGCGGTGAACCCAGTCTTCCATGATAAATTGCCGTCAAAAGTGTTAGGATGTGCATGACTGAGAATGAATGTTGTTTTCCTGAGAGGGTGACCTGCCTGCTGTTTTCTTTATTTCCCAGTTTCAATTCTGCCTTCATTCAGAGGCTTCTTGTGTGATCTACCAGCTTTTCACTGATTCCACTACCACAAGAATCTCCTCTGCCACCAATAAGGGCACATGGCATTTGGGGTAAAATAAGATTAGAAACCCAAGCAAACAATTCTCTGCAAGTCCTTTCTGAGAGAGAGGGAGGTTAATCCTACCTCTAAGCAGATCAGACCATCAGTTACAGCTCACTGAAAACACATAACCTATGACCTTTCCTGGTTTAAACCCTAGTGTAATATTTCCTCTTGACAGAGACACACAGCGTTTTAAATGACAAAAAGAAACGCCTCATATCCTAAAGTCATCATGCCTTTGGCTCCTGCATACCTCTGGCCTCCACAATAAGGTCTCTATGAAGTCCTTTTTCCCCCCTTCCTCCAGATATGATGGATCAATCCTGACTCTAAAACCTCGTCCTGTACCACGTCCCTCAGTCACACTCGGAATTAGATGTGTTAAAGAGGAGCACACCAATACAGGTTTTAGGTATTTCTGGTTTTACAAATCCAGGCACTTCTGAGGATAATTCTGTTTTAACAAGGTGGCATGTTCAGCGTTCCAAACTGGAAAGAAATTTATGTTCAGAGCAAAATGAACCCTTTTGGGTTTGAGGTGGTTTTGGTTTTGTTTTTGGTTGGTTTATTTTTTTTTTGGTGGGGGGAGTGGATTGTCTGGTGAGTTTTGATGGGAATTTTGTTGTTGTTTTTTTTTTTCTTCTTTTTAATCCTAACCATTTGCGTAGAGCGTGTTTGAGCTCTGAAAACTAAAACCATTCAAAAGAATTTCTATAAATACCTATTCTTCTCCCTCTGGAGTCCAGTTATGAATAGTTGCATAGGACTATGTAATTTAAAGGTACTTTTTGACCACAGAATTTTTTTTTTTCCTTTGAGATTCTCAAGAGTGCAGCATGTCATAACTGTATTTTTTTTTAAACTTAATCTTTACAATTTATTACAAACAGACTGTTTGAAGCTACAGTTGAATGAGAACTATTTTTTCAATGTTTTAGGCATTTTGCTCATTTCTTATTCACATGACTATTAGATAAATAGTTTGCCTGCAGGAATGCATTAAAGCTAGCAAAAATATCTGCAAAATATAAAATTCGTTATGGGCAACCTCAGCAAAGCTGTTTCCATTCTCAGTGCTTCTCAGCACTGAAAAGCAAATACAGAACTTGTGCATTACTCTGATAACTTCTCCCAACAACTTTTCTGCTTCACTACCCAAATTTTCAATGCCCACAGTTTGTTCAAGGTCATAAACCCTTCCTGGATTAATTAAGCTCCTCAAGTGAAAAAAAAAAAAAACAACAAAAAACAACAAACTTGCTGGCTTAACTGATGTGGTGAAATACCTTCAAGACACACAGCAGACACCATCAGACTCTGGGGTCAGATAGTAAAGGCAACAAACAACAACAACAAAAAAAGAAACTGCTTGGAAATCCTTTGTTACTGCCTGACCCGTCCTGGATAACAAGCACATGTTTGAAGGTGCCTCTGAGAAGGGGCAGGCAGGAGACGAATTCCAATGTACTAACAGACAGCGTGGAGACCCAATCTAATCTAGTTTAGCGAATTTCTGGCCTGGAAATGAATGTCAGGTAAAATTCCATCCGTTCGGATGACGGGGTCAAGAATAGAATGATGGAAGACAGCCCAAGACTTCTAATTGTGATTATCTGGCTTCTAATTACCCCTGATCAAAGGCAAAATGGGAAATTGGACTCCTACCAAGGTAAACATGAACCATAAAGGAATTCCAATCAGGTGATATTCGTTTTACTTTAGATTCAGCTTTCCCTGAGACTAAAGGTAAAAAAGTGTAATTATGTAACCTGAAATCCAACAGACCTGCTGCTCCAGCTAACAGATAATCAGGATCTTAATATTTCAAGGCAATCCAATATAAAGCTTGTTCACTTGTGAAGCCTGACAAGGGGGAACCACCACTGGGGAACAGCACAGTTCATACACATGCTACTGAAACAGGGCAATAGGAATGGCATTTGATACCACGGATTGCACAGATAATGGGAGAGTCTCTCTGCAGGGGAATCACGTTGGGTATGAAACCACCAGATTTCTCTGCTCAGGGCAGCTGCAGTGAAAGTTGCTGTTCCCTTGTTCCATTACAACAGTATATGTACACACACATATATATAATTTTACCATGCTAATTTTCCGTAGCATCCCATATAAAAACACTTACTCCTGCCTCTAACTGCTCTAACACATGCATATATTTAGCACTGAAAGCTGCAGGGGAGTTGCTTCCTTTTAAAGCCTTGAACTAAGCTCAGGTCAGACTGTGGCCTTGCACTGACTACGGACAATAACAAATGAAATAAGCAAAAAAATTCGCTTTCTTGCTAAAACAACCCTTGTTTTCTTTTTAAAGGGCTCTTGTCATCAGCTAAGTCAAGTCACATGAGGACGTGCTGTTGTTCTCCAAGATGTGAGAGAATCTACTTCAATGCTCTGTATCAGGAATGATTAAACAACGTTGTTTGAATCAAAATACTGTCTGAACAGACAGCAACCCTGGTATTTTCCCTCGGTACCTGCTTCAAACATCTCACACTGGCCAGTGGCCAACCACACACTGAAATATCTGCATTGTTCCCTGAAAGCATTACACGTACATACCGAACTGAGCAGCACCTTATTTCAGCATTTCAAGTTCTCAGAGTATTTCACATTTCAGCACTAATGCATTACTGCTTTAGCCACAGGAATACAAATGACAAAAATAACGTGCTCAATGCCGAGGCACTGTTAAGGTGATCAAAATGATAAAGCTGAGAAATTGTATTTTTCAGCCATTGTTTCACGTATTCTATCAAAGGTAAAATAATTCTTTTGTGAGTATTCAGTTATGATGCATTCATCTTTCCAGAAATCACTCAGTCCTGCCAACAAAGTCCCGTTATACAAACCCAGTTTTGCAGTGGCTGGACTGGTACAGTTCTCTGTGCATTTAAAATTATTAACATGTAAAATAATTGAACAGCATCTCAAAGATTCTGCCGCTAACCACAGAGTTGTCTTTATTTGACTCATTGTCCAGCGCTTGGAGACCTCACAAGAACCTTTTTAAAGCATCTATTTATTGGTCTTCCACATTGTTACAAAACAAAGCTCAACTCTGCCCCAACTTCACACACCATTATGACATGGATCATTGACTTTAGGTCTTCCTTGTAGGCTCCCTTCCTGGCCCATTCACTCATGAAAGGTTTATTGCTCACTAGTTACTGATGTGCATCTCCTGGAAGCTGCAGGGCAAAATGAGAGTCCTGTGAGGACCATCTACCTTGTCAGAAAGTCGTGGGACAAGCATTTGTTCCAAAAAGGAATTCAATACCAGCTACTGTGCAGGTCTAGCACGTAATAAACCAAATTAGATCATTAGAACTCTTTTAAGAAGGGCTTTTTCACACCACTTGGCACAATAAAAGGCCTCGAGAATGGTCAAAGATAAGGTCAGAGATACCACGAGGTCTCAGTAACTATTTCCTCGTCTTATTCTCCAAGTTTTGTTTTACACAGACTCCTGGTTTAATTACCCACAGCCAAACAGCCCCTGCAAGGTCCTAAATGGATGCAGGGCTTTGTCAGATAACACCTCTCTCACACAGTTTAGAGCTGGATGTGGCACTGCAGCAGCGTAATCACAGATTATTAATGGATATAAATGACAGCCAAATAACCAGGATGGACACAAGAGAACACATTCAAAAACCCCACTCTGTGGTTTGACTTTCATCGAGGTTTACTGTCAGATTAGCTACTATGCAGCAAGCAGGGGGGTTCATTCTTAAAAAACAGGAGATCAACCAAGAGAAAGAGTCACTTACCGGGTCACATTTGATAACTTGTGATAGGAAATGTGTGAGGCATTGATAGGAGAGGAAAGTGTTAGTGTTCCCCAGATGCAGGCCTTGCACAGCTGCTACCACACTGCCAGCTGCGATCATGGAGGGTGGGTTTGAAATAAATTTAATATCTGTATGAAGAAAGGAGAGAAAACAAAAAAAAAAAAAAAAAAAAAAAAAAAAAAAGACTGAAATGATTGCTTTAGGAGAAGCCTGTCCATACACATACACTCTTTCTACCAGCATGGCTTTCAGCTGCCAACTATTGCATCCCAAAAGGCAAGGAAAGCCGGGAGCAGAAAGGTGCCTCCTGCTCCCAACTGTTACAGGTCCGAACCTGTAAACACTTATCCACATGAGCAACTGCAGTGCACTGAGTAGCCCTTCCTAGCACTCCCCCTGGGAGGCCATTCATCACTCGGAGGTATTTTTATCATAAGCAGGGCCCCCGTTCTTCAACTGTTAAAATGCTTTGCTCATGTGGATAATGCCACTGGGGTCAATGGCACTATCCATCTGAGAACCCCTGTTCCCGTTGGGAAGTGTTTCGCGGGATCAGACCCGAGGTGCGCCCTCATAACGAGTCCTCGGGCCCTTTAAAGCAGAAACCTTTGCACTGACATTCAAAAGCAATATTGCTTTAATGAACAACAACATCAGCCAAAAGAAAAGAGAAGAGAAAGACTGCTTAACCCTGTCAGGAGGCAGATAATCCATATTTAAATTACGGTTTCATCTTAAAAATGCTTTGTCTCAGCCTAGTCTCTTGTCAGTGGCTGCCATCCATCCTGGCAACAGGGATTTAATGTAAATGTGGCATAACTAAGTGACGGGGGTCCCAAGAATTGGCGGACAATCAGTTACATTCTGATGTGACACCATGCTGACAAGAGGCTGGGCCCCCTTCCAGACTGCATTGCTGTAGGTCTCTCCACAAAGCCACTCCCATGATTCCTTAAGGGGCTATCTCTGCCATTTAGCATGTTTTTCGTTTTGTTGTTTTGTTTTGAGGGTGGTTTGTTTGGTTTGGGTTTTTTTTAATAATAATAATAATAATAATAATAATAATAATAACCCCCATTTTAATGCTAAGGCTCTGCTGAGCAGGAATGTGTTTGATCTGTGGCAGTGCACACCTTGGGAGGAGAATCAGAAACAAAGGAATTAAGTGGCACAAGTAAACGTCCAATTCTGTGAGGGAGTAAGGGAAATGCCACATTGTACACGAGAACCTGAGATACATTCCTTCAGCTTTTATCAGAATACAACTTCCTCTGGGCTGAAAAAAATATAAACCATCTGTCAAACCCTTGAATGAAATCAAAGGCATGGACAGCTTAGAGGGCTCAGTGGAACAGTTTAAGTATTAAATCATGCATCTCCTTTATTATGATAAAATAACTTTTGTGTCAATGTTTTACCAGTGAAACTAAAGACTTCAGGACTCCATGAAAGTCCTGGCTCTGAGTCTATTCAGACACCTCTGGCACTCCATTGTGGCCCTGACCAATACCCACCTTCAAAGGGGCATTTCGCCCAGTGAACCTCCAAAATCACAACTGACACGATGAATTCTGGCCAGATTTTTGTGATGCAGTGCCAGGGAAGAGGCAAGCTCGACCTAAAGTCATCTCATTTGTGTTACTGTGCTTAAGGTAAATTTAGTTTATCCCCTTTTCCTAAAATCTGCCCCATTTCCGGGCAGGTGTAAACACACCCGGCTTCCAGCAAGCTGCTGTCATTCCCAAAAACCAAAGCAGGCCAGGCTGCTCAGTGACAACTGTACACATTCCAAAGGCAGTCCCTAACTGGAATACTGACACACAGCTGCAGGTAGACTTCAGAAATGGGGCATTTCAGTAGGTGAGCAGGAATCCCACCGGGATGGGGTTGCAGCACGTTCACGACACTATTTACCGAGCTCCACAAACAGAACATGACCAAAATGTGTCAGTTTAATGAGCTCTGTCCTGACAGGACCACGTTTGGGATTAATATTTGCGTTCTTCTTTTAAATGGAGCAGTAAACAAGAACATGAATTCATAGTCACACCCTCATTCTTTCCAAGGTGGAAAAGTGATAATGAAGTTTAAATGACCAGTTTGTGTCTGTCCCTATAACCACTCCAGACAAGCAGCATGGACTGCCTTTTTGTTGCAACTCAACAAGGAATTATTTGTGGCAGAGGCCACTAATTTCAGCATATTAATCAGGGGGCCCCTCTCGCCTGTAATTGGATGCCCCCAAGTGAAGAGTGTGGCATCATTGTCAGCCTCCATCGCCTCATCTTGCGCTATTGAGCGCTCAGGAACAAGGGGGCTTCGGTGAGATGAATTAGACCTGACACAGCCACAATGGGGTAGGGGGCCCCATCAATTGAAGCACACATCCCCAGTAGCCTATCTGAGACTTCATCCAAAAAGAATAAACAACTTCAGCGTTGTTAAAAAGAGAGAGAGAGAGAGAGAGAGGAGGGGGAGGAGAGAGAAGAATGCCAGCCACCCTGAAGGGAGGACAAAGCAGGCATATAGGCGCTGCAGCGCTTTAAAAAAAATTCCTAACAAGGCGAGTCACCCCTTTTCCTTTTTAAATGGAGCAGCAATTCCATCCGTCTGGAGAGCTGGGGGCTATGAATGAAAATCTTTTCATTGAGGCAAATCAAAACTGCGAACATAAATCACTTGCTGCAAGATGCAACAGGTTCCAACTGGTCACATACCTTGAGACTTCCAATTTTATAAAGGCCGGAGAATGGGAGGATTGTAACGCGCTTGTTTCAAAGGGGGGACCTTTCTTTCTCCGTCAGCAATGACAATAATAATAGCAATAATAATAATAATAATAATAAAGAGGAGCCTGGTATGTTTTGATAACCAGAGGAACATAATGAAATGCTGAAACTCCAATATTTGTTGCTATTCATTGTTATGCTTGTATAGAGCTGCAGTTCTCCCTCAACACTGGTCTTAACTTGGGCCAAAAGAGGCCTGCTTCCTTTTGAGCTCTCCCTGCCTTGCTCGGCCATGCCAAAGCCCCATTCATTAAGCTCAATTATGTGTTAACTTCAAACAACCCCTGGTAATTTTTTTCTTTTTTCCTTTTTTTTTTTTCTTCTTTTTTCTTTTTTTTTTTTTTTTTTTTTTCTTTTTCTCCCGAACCTACCACAGCACAAAGACATCCTTTGGTGAAAATGGATTTTTCAAAACCAAACCAAATCAAACAAATCCACTTCTACTAGCCAGACAACTGAAGAGGGAGCTTAAAAGGAATTCCCCTCAACTTCACCTTGCAGCGTAACCTCCTCTTTCTGGAGCAAACACATACAGCACTCATCTGCAAACACTTCCACAGCCTTCACCTTGTTAAGCCAACTGGCCAAGGCTTTATTTTCTAAGCAAGCATTGTTCTGCAGTCTCTTCTTAGGAGAACCTCCTTTACAGAAGAGGACACAGGCAAAGGATAGACTTGCACTTGCCCCTGAGGCCACTTAAGCGAGTGTCAGTGTTTCCAGTGGACTTTGGATTGGGCCCCACAGCATCCAGGCAGCACAACGCGTTTGCAGTCCACCTCGGTTCATTTTGGCAAGGGGAAACACAACACAACCCAGCAACAGCAAAGCAAAGTCCAGATGCTGCTTAAGCCACATGTGATCTTCACTAGCCAACAAAGGAGGCGTGAGGAAAGCAAAAAGGTAAGAGGAATTCCTGACATCCAAAAATAACAGTTAAAACCACAGAGCCTGGTGGCAGCCTTCCTGAGCGCTGCTTCCCCAGGCAATACTCCCAGCTTCAGTAGGGAGCTGAAGAGGGCCCCAACTCTGGTGAGCTCAGCACTGGGGTTTTTTTTTCTTTTGTAAAAAGCTAAGTAAAACTCCCAGAACATGGTTCTCATTTACTGATCCATTCTCCAGCTGTGGTGTGTAGCAATGTTAAATAAGGGCTCTGGATGTGCTTCCTAAAAGAAACATAACAACACCGACAGTAGATCAAAGTACTGGACTCTTAGCGAGTCTCCAACCTTTGAACTACCCTTGTTTTCATCCCTGTCATTGCCAACACAACAACCTAGGTTAAACATCCCCATATCCAAAGGGGAGGCCAGGTAGCTGCTCCTTTTAGCTAAAGGCCGAGGAAGCTTCACACTTAGCAAACCACACGCTCAGAGTCGCTGCAGCCTTATCTGGCAGGACCTGGCAGAGTTACATTTGAGAGTTACAACGGAGAGTTACAATTGATTTTCC
>NW_021940711.1:996837-997964 GCF_001715985.3 Manacus vitellinus
TTTTTTTTATTCTTGAAGTGACTAAACGTCAAATTACCAGTAATTCGTCGGGTCTAATGGAGTTATCTGTATAAATGCACAGTTTTTCTGCGGTCAGAGGAATAGTCTCCTTCATTTTTGAAGCCACAAACATGCAGGTAGCTCCGAGCAGTTGCAACCGGCTTTTCTTGAGGGGTTCAAACGACAAAAATCTGTCCAAGTAATTCATAGCCAAGGGGAAAACTTCCTCTTCGCACTTTTGCTCCTCGCAAACCTGAAAGAAGGAGAGAGATCGTTGAAGAATAATTTAATAGAGGCGAAAGCCAGGCTTGTCCCGCTGCCCTCGCCCTCCCTCCTCCCTCACCCTCAGGCTTTGCAGGGCAAGGTTGAAGGAGACGAGGGGAAAATGCAGTGGGGGAAAAATGGATAAATATGGGAAAACCAGCGGCATCAAAGAAAATGAAAGTCACGAGTGACAAAGTGGGGGGAAATGTTGCGTTAGAAACCCGCAGGCGATTCATGGCAAAAAGGGAGGGGGGGTAATCGAAGAGGAGGTCTGTGCCCAGTTTTCCAGCCCCTAGAACAAATTTTTTAAAAGGAAAGAAAACGGAAAGCGGAGGAAAATGCAAACCCCCGTGGTTGGGAACGGGGTGCAGAGCTGGGCTCGGCCCCGGATTTATTTATTTCGCTTTTATTTTTTCATCTAATTTGCCGTTGTGCTGCCGATTCCCCTCTCTGGTCGAGACACAAAGGTGGCGTCCAGCCTCATTTCCCCAGACGTCATCTTTTCAAAAAATATTTAAAAATATTTAAAAATTTATTTGAGCTCTCAAAAAAGGCTGAAAATGAAGCGGCGGGGGTCCTTTACCGAGCCCCGTTCCTCTGGTGCTGCTGGGGGGTTCCAGGGGGGTCCCCCGAAGTGAAATTCACCGCCTCCCTCTCTCGCCCTGCAGCACAGCCGGGCGCGACATTTCCCAGAGCGAGGCAGGGCGCTGCGCTTTCAAAAATTAATTAAAAATACATCGCGGGGGCCCAGGGCTTCCGAAAAGGCATGAAAATGTAGCCCAGCTCCTGGGGCTCCCGCTGGGAGCCCCCCCAGACGTGTCCCGCCAGGGACGAGGCCCTTTCCAACTGGCTTTTCCCAGGCG
>NW_021940711.1:998779-1001269 GCF_001715985.3 Manacus vitellinus
GCAGCTCCCCGGGTTAATTCGTTTCGGTGCCGAAGCTTTGCAAAAGGGAAAAATCCCCCGAAAAGATACGAACCTCCAGCATCCAAGTGGCAACTATTTTCCTCATATATGGCAAGATTTCTTTCTGCACGCACTTGAAGTAGGAGACGGAGGGCGAGCAGGTCTCCTCCGCCTTGAGCATTGTCTGCAGCACCCTGTCATTGAGGAGGTTGGCATCCAGGTAGGCTCGTCGGATGGTCTCCACCTCGCAGCACAGCAGCTGATGTTCCATGTCTGCCTCCGTCGCCTCGAGTCAGTTCTCTGCAGCAGGACTGAGTCAGTCGCTCGCTCGCTCTCTCTCTTCCCCTTCCAGGAGTCCCTTGGATGCTGCTTCTGCTACTGCCGCTACAGCCCTCTGGAGGCTGCAAAACTTTCTAACTTCCAACAAAACTCTCCTGTATAGTCCCTGTGACGTTACTGTTGTTAAGCAGAGATCAAAGCACGAGAGAGAATGAGAAAGAGAGAGAGAGAGAGCCAAAAGCAAGGGGCAGAGCCCTAAAGCCATCCCATAGGCTTCAAGTCCTTCCCCTTTGCCTAGCTTATAGAGAGCCGGGGTTTAATGCAAATGAGACAAGGGCTCGCTTTCTTCAAGGGCAAGGGAGAGGTGGGGGAAACCCAAATTGTCTCTTCAGTGGATCATGCATAATTTTAAAAATGGAGCGAGTTCTGCACTGGGAGCCAAATGATGAATGGGGCTAAGGCCACACACAGACACCAGGGAGGGAAATACAAGGAGACTCGGTATTATTTTACGGGGGCGCCGGGGAGGGGAGCGGAGCAGTTACCAGTGCGTTGCTGTTCGTTATAAATTTATTAGTATTATTATTGCTGTCACCGACGTGTACCTGCCATATCTGTCCTTTGAAAAGACACACTCCCAACCTGAACGCCTGCTCTTTGTAGTTGATCCCAAAGGGAAAAGCTTTCCCCCGTTTCCTCACTCCTATTTTTTTTCCCCAGCCCGGACGGTTTTGCTGCGCACCAAAACCTTTAAAGGACTGGGGCGCCCACTCCTCTGCCAAGATGGTTCTTTTTCTAATATTCCATAATTTGCTTAATTATTTTTTTTTTAATTATTAACGTGTTTCCTTTCACTTTAAAGGTCTCACCCTCCTGAAGGGGCACGGAGGTGGCAGGGGACAGGGCAAGGAGAGCTGATCCGGCGGCAGCGCACGCGGGGAAGGCCGCGCTCGGCACCCAACCCCCACGGCTCACAGCCACCCAGAAATAAAATATCCCAGCAGAGCAGCAAAATGGTGGCCAGGGCTTCCTCCAGCACCTACAGGGAGATGAGCTGGGGGAGTGGGAGGGAGGGAGGTGCTGGCAGCCGCCGGAGCCTGCTGGGGCCTCATCGGACGCGCCGCGTCGCCAGGACAGCCTGTCCACGCGTGATGTGGCCCCGCCGTAAATAACTCCCGTTCCCCGGCCCAGCTGCCTGTATCTGAAAACGCTCTGCTTTGCCTTTTCTATTAAAAAATAGTACCCTCTAAACTCTCACTTTTTGAGGGGCTGACAGGGGAGCTCGAGGCCCGCTGGAGAGCGCCGGAGGTGAAGCCAATGCATGGGAGAAACGACTTGTCCTGCACCGAAGCGGAGTGGGGAGAAGCGGGAAGGCCATAAATTGGGGTTCACGCTGCCTTTCTGCTGCCTGCCCCTCAAAACCGGAGTGCTGGGATTAACCTCGGCACTTTAGCATCACCCAGGTGCTGCACCCGATAGCTGGAACATCTTCTGGTGGCACCACACTCAGGGCAGCATCGCCAGCTGGTGTCAGGGCAGCAGAAGGGGCTTCTGGCCGTGGAGGACACGCAGTGGAGGACATGCTGTGGGAGGACATGCCATGGAGTCACACAGCATCTCTCCTGCATGACCTGCAGGGAAAGCAGTGCCAAAGATCACAGGGCATGTTGTTGCACAGTTGGGTGTTTACATAATCTCTGTGCACGGACTGTCTGCCCATCTTTTCTAGTTTACTCGTTTGCTTGACCATTTGTCTCCATTTTGTCTTCTGTCTGTTAGGAGGAGGAGGATGTCGGAGGCCCCACGATCTCAGTTCCCCTTGCATGCCACAGCCCCTGGGGCGACCCGGAGGGTTCCTCGGCGAGGAAGCCGTGCCCTGTCCCTCCGCCTGTCCTATTGTGCTTCACGCCCAGGACGTGCACTTCTGTTTTCACAACTTCAGCCGGCGGGGAAGGTTTTCAATTTTTAACAGAGAAACGCCACCACCCTGCACTCTCGGGCTGGAATTGGCCCTTCCCGCAACGCGCAACCCGGCGACCCCATTTAACTGACTTCCATGCACAACCCAGGGACCCTATTTAATGGACTTCCCGGCACTCCCAACACTTTTCGAGGGAGCAGCTTGAGGGCGTGCAGGGAGAGCCTTTGGGGCAGCCGCTGGATGGTGCCTCTCTGCCTCCGAACAGTCGCTCCCGGCCGCGTTGCCCGGAG